>NC_141596.1:18487682-18787682 GCF_047967505.1 Dipteris shenzhenensis
ATTGTATCCATAGCTTTGGACGGAAATATATATTCTTTTGGTAGCTTCTATATCTGGCTGGTTCATTGTCTATTGATGAGTCTGCACATCCATTTGATTTGTGATTCCACTCGCCACACACACTGTGTGAGCTCCTAGGCTATTCTATCAGTATTCCACTAGGCGTACCCTCTGTTGGTCGATTTCTAACATGGTATTAGAGCCCAAGTAGAGGCTCACAAGTGTGGGAGCCTGAAGGCAGGGACCTTGCTGAAGGACGACCCTGATTCAAAACCTCTTGGGAATCGACTTCCATGACTGGAGGACAGTCCCCTTGCGAGAAGGAGGGTGACTCAAGTTCACTCAGGTGCGTACAGAATTTTGTTCTATAGAAGGTTGAGTTTGTTCGATTTTGATGTGTGGTTTAGCAGCAGAGATGTCAATTTCAGAAGCCTCTTCAACCCCTTCTCTCCCTTCCTCCTCCCCCAAATTTCGTTCTTTCACCATCCCTAACTTTGGAGAGTCTAGGAATCTGAATGGGATGGATTACCCTATCTGGAAGGTGATTTTGCAATCCTTCGCAAAATGGCCTGGTGTGTCACAATAGAAGCACTTCTTCTGTTGCTTCCTTTTCTTGGAAGTGTCCTCGTCATCAGAGTCATCCATCTTGGACTTGCCATCGTTAGGTTTGCCCTTCCCCTTACTAGTGTAATCCTTTGCCATCAACGCCTTGTCATCTTTGTTGTTGTTGTAGAGCTTCTCCCTAGCTTCTTCTTGGAGCAGTAATGGACCGGACTCCTCAAAAGTCAGAGGTTTGGTCCTCTGTCTTGCTGTCACAGTCATAACAAAGCTTCTGAAACTCTGAGGTAGCCTCCTTAGTACTATCAAGGCCAAATGGCAGGAGCCCATCTTTTGACCATCCGATGCTAGTTGATCCCTCACCACCTTGACCTTCGTCAAGTGGTCATGTAATGAATCTCCCTCATCCATATCCAAGTTGTAGAGCTAATGCTGAAGAAGCAAGATCCGGGATGTGTTATCTATCTCGTACAAATCCTTCAGAATGGCCCACGCTTCTACTGACGTGTCGGTCATCTAGATGTGAGGAAGCATAGAGTCTGCCGTAGGCATAAGGTGGATCAGAAAAACAAGAAGGTGTCCGAATCAGATTCAGAGGGTGACACAAAAGCCGAAGCTAATGTGGTAATTGAAGAACAATTCTTGGTGACACTCCATGTGTTACTAAGGTCAGATATGCCGACCTAAAAGCCACAGTTAAGATGCCTGACATTGAGATGTAGGTCAACGAGAAGTCAAAAACCTTTGTGAAGGTGACGGACAGCATGGAGTGCTTGGAATCTTCCAGATGCATGGCTATTGATACCAACACGAGTTTGATATTCCATGGAGTGCCGTAGGGTTTCATGTTCACATGGTTGCTGTATTTCAGAAGGGGGCACTACAGGATTGCACAGGTTATTGGTATGTGCCTAGATGATATGCATGGTTCGCTTTTAGAGCAAGCACACAAACAATACAATGGTCTGGTATGTACTTGATGTTCTTAATTTAAGCCTTTATAGCATGCTATGGAGAGAATATGCTCTTCATATGTCTCAAGTAATGCGAGATTGAAAGGAATGGGCCTTCTTTGAAGGTAGAAGGGAAAATGTGGGTACTTCTCCAAATCTCGGACACAGATTGCTAGAATGCAACGAACAAGGTGTACTGAACCCAGAAGAGTACTTGCTTGAGAGCTCTGTGAGAGTTCGTGGTCCAGGTTATTTGGAAATATTCTTGGGATTTCAAGTCTCGAGATGGTTCTTTTGTTGCAGACCTAACCAAAGGCAAGACGGGTTGAAACAGACCCTCAGAGCATGGTGCCTGGAAGACTCCAGGTTGTTCACTCATCATGAGGGGGACAATTGGAATATCGTGGTGTATAGGTTGCTCGAGTTCGAAGGCGGGAACGTGACTGAAGGTGGTCGTGCCAAGACGTGCTACCAGAGATGGACCTGTGTACCAGGATGGTGTGCAGAAGCAGAAGCAGACCTAGTGGAGGAGGAGCCACTAGATGAAAAGCCAGGAAAAGATTTTGACATCGAAATGTTCCAGAGGACCACGATCAAGGAGTTACTGGAGCATCGTCATCGACGTGTTGGCATTGGGCCTATATGTGTCGGTGAGAGGGGGTGTTAGAAAGGTCACCTCCCCATATGAGGAGAGCAGGGGGGGTAAACCTAGTATCTTAGAGATGGCCACATGAGCAGCATCATGGCTTCCATGAGGGCAGGGATCAGAGTCCAGACAAGAAAAGGAGAGGGAGGGGGCTGACACATGGGCAGCACCTCACAGCCAAGAGAGAAGAAAAGGGGTTGCCACATGGACAGCACAAAGACCAAGCTACCAGGCAAGACTGCAGCAAAAGCGCTGAGGTGAAGGATCCCTGCTGGAACAGTAGGGAACAGCGACACCTCTTGTACAGATGAGTACACGTGGCTGTACGGGACTGGTGCAGGTCCTTGGATGCATGGGCATGGCCTAGCAAAAGGAGGAACCAGCAGGTCTTGGAGGCGCCTGCATGGAGGATAGGGAGGGGCAGCAGAAGGGCTGCAAAGGGCTTGGCATTGCCCCTTATTAAGGGCTGGAAGGCAGCCGACCATCTGGTCGGTCTGTTAGGGCTGCAACCAACCAGGCCAGTCAGCCCATTTAGGGCTGGCTGGTCAGTCAGTTTGAAGGGGCCTTGGGCCCTATAAATGGAGAGGCCCCAGGCCTCATTTTGGCATCCAGCAGTCAGCAAGCCTCTCCCTTGGGCCTCAACACTGGAGGTGAAGGTGAGCCAGAGGTGTGTTGCAGACTGAGTTCACAAGGCTGTACCTTAGGCTGTCTATCAGGGCTGCAAGGAGCTGAGATCTGGACACAGAGTCTACATACGCTCGAGGTGGAGCATGCGGGCTCAAGTCTAGCAATATCCGGAAGATACTAAAAGTACGTGGTGGTAAGATCAAAGGACGACACTCTGGTGGGACTTTGGATCTATCTCTCTTTTGTATTGTCCATAGCTTTGGACTGAAATATACATTCTTTTGGTAGATTCTATATCTGGCTGGTTCATCGTCTATTGATGAGTCTGCACATCTATTTGATGCACATAAGTTTAAAGAAGTTTGTGATTCCACTCCCCACACACACTGTGAGAGCTCTTGGGCTATTCTATTAGTCTTCTGCTGGGCGTACCCTTTGTTGGTCGATTTCTAAGAGTATGGACTCTATGGTATGGCATTCCTCATTATAGCTTTAGCATGCAAAAGGAGGTGTAGTTCGCATGCATAAGGAGTATCCCTACTTTTTTTACAATGTAGGTACCGATGAGATGAATTTTCTAGAAGCGAGAGTACGAAACAAATGTGACAAATTGGAGATTTGAACCATTCGGAAAAAAAAGATAAGTAAAAAGAATTTGAGCTAAGCTAATACTTCAGGCACCGATACACAACTATTTGAATTTCATGTACCAACGAGAGCCTTTTGTTTAAAGGGTTTACAACCCATGAGAGCTTTGAAGCTGACTTACGAGTTTCAACTTGGAGAAGACGCCGATTCTGTGCATGCAGCAGCTTATTGCCTTCACTTTGGCCATTTAACGCAATGGTATCTCCTGCATTACATTTAAGATAAAAGATCAGGTCAACAAGCGGAAGAAATGTCATTTCATAATTTTTTAATATGCATCTTTGACAGCTAATATATTTAGGGAATTAGAAATAAATAAGACTAATTTCAAATTGAAAAAACCTGCAATATGAAAACCTTTAAAAATACTTGAAAACACTTGGAGAGTTTCCACTTCGCTCCCTGTTTGAAAGAGAGCCTTCGGTATTCTCTTACTAGGCTTGGGTGGGTTGCTTTTCACAAAATCACCTATTAGGGAGAGCGGACCAGTATGCAAAGCCTATTCTCGGATCAAAAAAGTTGTCAACACGCACAGGATAGTCATACGCAATGAAGCCTAGTTTTTCACTAAAAAGGAAGTGAGCACACACGACGTGCTGGAGCTGTGTGTTGTACTGGCCATGGCCATGTTGTTTCCGTGGAAGCTCTCTCTCTCTCTCTCTCTCTCACACACACACAGACACAGAAAGCGAATGAGGAGAAAGAGGACTCACGGGAAATATAATCCGAAGCCGCAAAAGCACTACAAGGCAAAAGGCCCAGGATAATCAGAGAAAGCGAAGCGCAAGATGCCATCTGTGATCGCACCTCCGTGTGCTACAGACAAGCTGAGACAACGAGTGCAGAGAGTGCAGCTAAGTCCCGATCGAGTCAATCATGTCCGCGCGAAGAAAGGTTCGGTAATGCTCCGTCACTGGAGTCAAAGAAGCGCAACTTCTGTCGAAAGAGCAATTAGAGAGATGGGTGGGGCGATGTAGTCGATGATAGAATTATCCCAATGCGCTTCTTCAAGCTAATGATGCGTGGGCTGCGTCGATCTGGAAGAAGCAGCTTGTAAGGGGGCAACTTTGTCCAGCTCATATTTTGAAGGAAAATTCCTTATGCGCGCCACAATGCTAGCTGGCACCCCTATATTGAGATGACATGTCCTTCGTGGAAGGAATGAGTCCTCGGGTGGAAATTTCCGGTTTCAAGGATCTATGAATTCGACCCATTTCTATTGTAACACAGAATGCCGTCAAGCGCAAGATCTAATTTCTTGGATTTGATTTCAATTCCAGGAGACCGCCAGAGTTTTTCACCACCGGCCTTTCTACCGATCCCCAGGAGGCTAATTGTGACCAATTGCATTGGCAGCATTTGAGCCTTCCGACCCTCCTCTCTGAAAAATAGCCATGTGCGGGCCTTCTTCTACAACGAACAACCACCTTGGTGGCTAATGTTGATCTCCAGGTTGCTGGATGCAACCTTCTGAGAGATAAGCTTGGACGATTGGACAACTGGGATTTCCTTCGTCCGACTGCAGATCCATCACTCCACATCACTATTTATGACAGGGAAAGGGGGGGGGGACTCTGAACAAGCTTGTTTCCATAATCAAATCAACAAATTTAATTTCTAACAACTCGGTTCTTATTTACTGGCAATCCAACCATCCAATTACTAATCTGAGGCTCTCACAGCTTACGTTAATTGACGCACCACCTTCGATCACCCTTGCAGCTTACATTAATCAAACAATGCGAGTGCCCCCCCCTTAAAAAAACAAATTAATTAATACGCACAAATTCAATCTGGGGGTACCCAATGGGGGGATCGAACGCAGAATCAAGCATGATTTATCACAAGAGAAAGATTAAATTGCAAAGAAAATTTACTCTCAATTTTAACAATTATTTATGAAAATGTGGTGTACAATAGTTCTAAAAGACTTTCGTCAATTAAGCATATTCCTATGATGTATACTTATGGAAAAAACTCATTTATGTGATACTTAAATCAATATCGTCCCAATAGTCACACTAACTTCCTATACTATAATATTGGAAACTAGAACTTCAAAAAAATTTGCACTTTTTAAAGGCTCTCCATGTCCTCTCTTGCATTTTCATTACTTTGTGACAACCTTTCAAGCTTTTTCAATGATGCCATATAAACCTATATGTAAATTATAAAATGATAAATTATGTAATTAAAATGTCTAAGGTTTATAGTTGTCCTGCACATAATTCTAAGGAGTAGTTGTCCTGCACGTAATTAAATGACCTACAAAAGGAAAAGAGATTATAGCTATCCTGCACATAATGTCCAAGGATTAGAGCTGTCTTGCACATAATGAAATGACCTACAAAAGGAACTGTCTTGCACATAATGAAATGACCTACAAAAGGAACTGATATCATACTACCCTTAGAACAAATTCTTTATAGAAATATCCAATTCTGGCTTGGTCAGCAAAATACCCACAAGCATTAATGAGCTCCTTGGACTCATTGAAATGCATAATGGGTTATACTCTACTACCTATGATTATACATGAAACGTGAGCTTTGATGCCATTTTTTTACCAATGCATCAAATTGGAGTGTGCATTGTGTGAAGAGAGTGGGAGAGAAGTAAGGAGTCTCACTTGCAGCATTCTCGCATACACAATGGGGGAATACACACAAAGGTGGAGGCTGAAAACAGTTTTCCTCTTCTTAGTTGTGAAAGCCAAAAAGAACTCTCTCTAAGTACAAAAGAAATAGATGAACCCTATATGTGGGTCTCAAACCAAACTCAGCTAACGTAGGTGATATACTAACTGAGCCACTAACTAGAGTACATAAAGATAGCTGTCATCCAGCTATTATTCATGGGCGGTGTACCAACCGCATCTGTAGCTAACAAGTCGGTGACATAAATGCACAACAGTCACCTTGGCATATCACGAGTGGAGCTCAATATCTCAACACTCCGCCTCGAGCTCAATCCCAATTCCTGCACACCAAGTAGGTCTCTGAACTTGCGCAACTTCTCTGCACCCAATGCCTTCATGAATATGTCAGCTACATGATCCTTTGTGCTGACATAAACCAGATCAATAAAACCTACTAGAACCTTCTCCCGCACATAGTGATAATACACCTCAATGTGCTTTGTTCTAGCATAATAGACTGGGTTATTTGCCAAGTGTATACTGCTCATGTTGTCACAATAAATGACAACTGGCCCATCTGTAGACTGATGCATATCATAAAGTAGCTTACGCAACCAAGCTACCTCACATGCAACCATTGCTGCACCCCTGTACTTAGCCTTTGTGCTCGACAAGGCAACTGTAGGTTGTTTCTTGCTGCTCCAAGTGACTGCAGCACTCCCAAAAGAGAACACATATCCATTGGTAGATCATCTATCAGAAATACTACCAGCCCAATCATCATCAGTGTATCCATGCAACTGTATCTGAACCCCAGTCTCATAAAATAGTCCATACTGCAATGTGGACTTCACATACCTCAGTATGTGTCTAGCCGCATCCAAATGCGGTTTCCTTGGAGCCTGCATAAACTGACTTACCAACCCAATAGCATAGCTCAAATCTGGTCTGGTAATAGTTATATAAATCAAACTTCCTACTATGCGTCTGTACATAGAAGGGTCTTCCAGAAGCTCACCTGCATGTGCGCTCAGCTTCACATTCTGCTCCAAAGGAACTGAAATAGGCTTACGGCCTATCATCCCATATTTGGACAGCATGTCCAATCCATATTGCCTCTGCAAGAGCCATATCCCACTTGTGGATCTAATTACCTCAATGCCCAAGAAGTAATGCAGCTCTCCCAAATCCTTCATCTCAAACTTTTGCTTCAATAGCATTTTCACATGAAGGATATTTTCATCACTATCACCTGTGATGATCAAATCATCAACATAAATGACAAGCAGCATATTACCTTTCTCTGTATTTCTCACATAAAGTGAGAAATCTCCCGTGGAAATTTGAAAGCCAATAGTGACAAGATATTGTCCTATCTTGTTAGACCATACTATGGGTGCTTACTTCAAGCCATACAAGGCTTTCTTCAACCTGCAAACAAACTCAATGAACAGCATGCACATAACCTGGTGGCTGCTCCATATAGACCTCTTCTTGCAAATCACCATGCAAGAAGGCATTCTTTACATCCATCTGAAGTAAAAGCCATCCCTTTGATGCAGCCATAGCAATGACTGCTCTTACAGTTGCCATCCTTGCAACCGGACTGAATGTTTCTTCATAATCAATGCCATATGTCTGTGCATACCCCTTGACAACTAATCTTGCCTTGTATCTGCTCCTCACAGAACCATCTGCATTGTGCTTCACCTTATAAACCCACTTGCAGCCAATTGCATTCTTGTCTTTAGGCAAAGGCACCAATTCCCATATAGCATTTGCTTCCAAGGCATTCATTTCTTCATCCATGGCTTTCTCCCATTTTTCTTTTCCCATGGCTTGCTCAAAAGAAGTGGGTTCTGGTTCATGTATCACTTTGACCATATACGCATGGTGAATGGCTGTAAATCCATCATATTTCAGCCTATCCACAGAATACTTAACTCTTGTAGACTTGCGCAATAGGCTCACTACCAGGTGCTCTCAAAACATCCCTTGTCTTCCTTACTCCAGGTGTAACAACAGAAGGAATACCCAACTCATCATCAAGGCTCTGTTCTGAGCCACTGGATTCACCATCCACATAAGAGTGACCTACATTCACATCAACCATGGGCTGATCTACTTTCTCTTTTCCCTTTCGTGATACTTGCATACCACTATTTGCATTGCTTTGAGGAGATTCTCCTAATCTCAATATGCCTATCCATGGCGAAGTATGTGAACCACTACTAGAGGATAGTATAGGTCCACTAATATTTTGTGATTGCTGCTGTGAATTCTGTGCAACATTACCATTTTGTGCATCTACATCATCAATCACATTTACTAGTTTATACCAGCTGCTCATCTCATCAAAAACAACATCTCTGCTCACTGTAAACTTACGAGTAGAAGGGTTATAGCATCTATACCCTTTCTGTTGCAGAGAATAACCAATAAAGATGCACTTCTCAGCTTTTGGATCCAACTTGGATCCCAAATCATCTGGCACATGAACATAGGCAATGCAACCAAAAACTTTCAAATGAGAAATATCTGGTTTCCTACCAATATACCTCTCCTTTGGCATCATGCCATGTATTGCTGTAGTGGGAGTCCTATTCATTATGTAGACTTCTGAAGCAACTGCTTCAGCCCAATAATAATCTGGTAGGTCTTTTTCGTTGAGCATGGCATGAGATACCTCTCCAATATGCCTATTTTTCCTTTCTGCAAGTCCATTTTGCTATGGGGTATGACTGCATGAATATTGCTGCTTTATGCCATGCTTCTGCAGGAACCTTGCAAACTCATTTGAGAGGTACTCTCCCCCTCCATCTGACCTTAGACATTTTATTTGCAGGCCTGTTTCTTTCTCAACCATAGCTTTAAAAGCTTTTTTTTTCCCTAAAAAAAGATACTTCTATTAAGTATTAAAGAAAACCGTTAGAGCAAGCTCCATATGGGATACACCATGTAATGCATGAAAAGCTCAAGAGCCAAAAAGAAAGAATTGGGGCTGATAATGCCATCTCAATCCAATAGAAACCTCCGAGAAAAAGGGGGAACCCTTCCAAACTTGAAGAAAAACAGTCCTTCTAGAAGAGGCTACTCGTGAAGGGCCTGCATGGTAGCCCAAATGGCTATCAAAGTGTGAACCGTGTCAGTCCAAATACCCGTGAACACTTGTGAAGGGTGTATATGGGTGCCATCCAAGGCCTCTGTACATCTGGCTCTCCAAATGTGCCCAGAGGAAATGCTAGCCAAGATCTCCCAAGAGGTGTCCACTAAAGCATGAGAAGCCCTGAAGGGAGTAAGTGGTACATCCTGAAGAGAGCAAGGCTCTATCACCTGCTGGCGGACCGAGAGTGACCAAGAAGAAGGCTCACCCTCATAAAACACCTAGGGCCCAGTAAGGGATAGCCATGCGACCGAGCCCCAAGTCATGAAGAAAGGGGAAGTATGAAAAATGCTGAGTATCCTGCAACCCCTTTCCAAGCTTTAAAAGCTTTGAAATGCCCAAACACTTCACTTTTCTTTGTCATAAAATACACCCAAACTTTTCTCCTGTAGTCATAAATAAAAGTGACAAAATAATGACATCCTCTAATAGATGCAGCTTTAGTAGTCCACAGATCAGAGTGGATTAATTCCAATGGCCTCTTACTCTCTTGAACATGTCTAGGAAATGGTTTCCTTGCCTGTTTTCCAAATTGATAGGCTTCACATACCTTATGCATTTCTGCAACCTTGAACTTAGGCAATCCTGCAATAATATTTTGGGCCTGCATTAATTTAAGTTGTTGTACATTAACATGACCAATGTGTTTATGCCAGATATCAATATCTGCAACTACACCGGTACCATGTGCAAACATTGCTGCACTCAATTCAGGCATGATCCAACGTAAACATCCTACCCTTCTTCTTCCCTTTTGCTATCAAGCGACCTTTACTTTTCATATCCTCAACAAAGCATCCATGAGGATTAAATCTGACTTGCAAGCCCTGCTCAACCATTTGACCAACAGAAACTAGGTTCTTGGTGACATTCGGGACATGAAATACATCAGACGGGTATTTCTTTTTCCCATCCTGCATAGACAAGTGAATTTTACCAATCTGCACAATAGGATGTGCAGTATCATCACCAGTCTCCACAAATCCCGGTCTTTCCATTTTCCTTGCATCCTGCATCCATTCTGCGTGACCCGTCATGTGGTTTGACGCACCTGAGTCAACATACCACACATCATTGCTTTCTTCTGCACTTGTCACAGAATTGGTCATGCGCTGCACCATAAACAAATGTTCATTTCTGTCATCACCCTATCTACTAGAGGATGATAATTGCCTTGCTGCAATTTTCCACTGATGATGTTATTCTGCTTTTTATAGCAGTCTTTAGCCATATGACCCATTTTACCACAGTAGTAGCATTCAACGTTGCTGTTTGCATTTTGACCTGTCTGCCATCCACCACGACCTCTTTGGCCCCCCCTACCTCTAAGGTTACCACGTCCTCCTCCATAGGACTAGTTTTCTTGAATTTGGTGCATATTCTAATTTCTGCCATGTCAGCATGCTCTACCTCTGCCTCTACCTCTTCCAACATTTGAGTAGAAGATAGTTTCTTTTGAAGTTCCTCCTGAAGAGGATGCACCACCATTTCTCTGCTCTTCAGAAATTAGAAGAGCAATCAACTCCCCAAAATCAAGAAAGTTCTCATGGATGGCAATGGATGTCCGAAACTGTGCATAATTCTTTCCTAGACCATTCAAGGTCACAAAAACCAAATCATCATCTTCCACTGGCGACCCAATGGAAGCAAGTGCATATGCAATCTTCTTCACCTTCATGTGGTAGTCATTGATGCTCATATTTTCTCTCTGCACATTATGCAACTCCTACTTGAGCTGCATTTTCCTGGCTTGCATATTTGTGCTATACATTTTTGTCAAAGTATCCCACACCTCCTTTGGCGTGCTTGCATCCTGAATATGCACAATCATAGAATCTGAAATACTGATAGACAGCCAGTACATAACTTTCCTGGATCTCTCATGCCAGCCTTTAAATGCCTGCAACTCCTGTTGATTGGGAACATTAGGAATAACTGGTTCTTGTTCAGCTCTAGTAATGAACTCCCAATAGCCTTTTCCCTTAAGGAAATTCGTCATTCTAAACTTCCATGCTGGGAAGTTGTTCTTGTCAAGCTTTTCAGTGACTATCTGTGAAAGAGCATCAGACACCATTACAAAACACTGCAAAAATATTCTATCACTACAAAAAATACAACTTCTGCCTCACAAGGGCAAATTTGCAAAACTGACGAAAGTGGTATTTGACCACACAGTCACTTCCTAGTGATGATTTTGCATCAATAGGCAATAAGAATGATTCTATCACTCCCAATATCTCTGCGCATAGACATACGATGCAATTCCTGTGGCAACTTTTCACCAACCTGTAGAACAGTGGTCGCACAGCAAAAATAGGGCACCTTTCTGAGTGCTTGTGGAAAACTTCCACCACCAAAACGGGCCCCGAAATGGCCTCGAAGCTTTGCCTCTTCCCGCAGCATATACTGCCCTCTCGCCACACTGCGAAGGGTGTCCCAATCTGAGATAGTGCACTCTTGCACTTTCCGGTTGTGCTACTTGCACAGATTTGCTCCCAAACTCAAAAAGGAACGCAACACTAATCCTCTTACCCAGACACCGCAAACTTGGTTTGCTTTCTTGAGCTCCTTACCATGAATCGTGCTCTGATACCATGTGAAGAGAGTGGGAGAGAAGTAAGGAGTCTCACTTGTAGCTTTCTCGCATACACAATGGGGGAATACACACAAAGGTGGAGGCTGAAAATAGTTTTCCTCTTCTTAGTTGTGAAAGCCAAAAAGAACTCTCTCTAAGTACAAAAGGAATAGATGAACCATATATGTGGGTATCAAACCAAACTCAACTAACCTAGGTGGCATACTAACTGAGCCACTAACTAGAGTACATAAAGATAGTTGTCATCTAGCTATTATTCATGGGCGGTGTACCAACCGCATCTACAGCTAACAAGTCGGTGATATAAATGCACAACGGTCACCTTGGCATATCACGAGTGGAGCTCAATATCTCAACACATTGTCACATGTATCAAAGATTTTGATACGATCATCAATTCTTCTTATGCATAGCTTGCTAATCGGAACATGTAAGAGGTAGTACTCCCATATCTAAGCACATTGAGAATCTTCGAGTATTGTAAGTTGTTTGGTAAAAAGAAGTAGCAAAATGAATTAGACTCTACTAAGGGCCAACTTCTAAGTAGGATTGGATAGGCTATGGACTTCATGGGTTACCTGACTTGCTCCTTACCAAATGCAATGAAACACAATGCGATTTGTGGTAGAATTGTTGGATTAGAGCTAGTAAATTGAACGTTTGCTTGAAGCATGTGCTTCTAACAGTAAGGGATGTTGTTAATCCAGATGCATGTTCCCGTTTTTGCCACCACTTTGAACAACTTCTTGTAGCCTATTTCTACTTCTTCCCTCTCAATTTCCTGTGTTCTACTTCTTTGTATCTTGATCCCATCACTTCCCTTCCATTAGCCCATGGGCTAACTTCAATCCCACCAATGACCTTGAGGCCAAGCCAACCTTAGGGCCTTCTTTGTTTTAGGCCCTTCGAGGGTCCTATAAAGCTATTTGTAGCTATGTTTTTTGCCCTCTCCACCCATCTTAGCATCTCTACTTGCCTTTTTTGCCTCATGCTAACATTACTCTATATTAAACCAACCCTTATTTCTACAAATATCTTCTCGACTTTAGCTTGATAAGTGTACGACAAAAGCATCGATTTTTATTGTGACTCCAATAATAAGGGAGGGGTGTTGATGACACCTGTCTTCCCAACTAAAGTTGAAACTGGTTCTCACTATTTTGCTTGTTGGATGGTGGCAGGTACGGAGACTCCCCTCTTTCATAAAAGTGATGCTGTCAATGACTTATCAAAGCTTCACTACTCACATTTTCTCTTTTGGAAAAAAATGTTCATCCTTTAATGATGCTACTTCATTTTTTGTGATGTTTATTGCAAACTTTATCTAATAAACATTTCTCTTTCCTGCTCCAAATTTGTATACTCTTTACTATGGAAAGGGGTGTTGTAAATGTCTATTACACACACACTCTTTCATAAAAGTGATGCTGTCAATGACTTATCAAAGCTTCACTACTCACATTTTCTCTTTTGGAAAAAAATGTTCATCCTTTAATGATGCTACTTCATTTTTTGTGATGTTTATTGCAAAGTTTATCTAATAAACATTTCTCTTTCCTACTCCAAATTTGTATACTCTTCACTATGTAAAGGGGTGTTGTTTATAGATGGTTGCACATAGGACCTTTAAGTCATTAAGGCCGTTATTTGGCTTTTTCTCGTGAACATGTCTAGGAAATGGTTTCCTTGCCTGTTTTCCAAATTGACAGGCTTCACATACCTTATGCATTTTTGCAACCTTGAATTTAGGCAATCTTGCAACAACATTTTGGGCCTGCATTGATTTAAGTCACTGTACATTAACATGACCAATGCGTTTATGCCAGATATCAATATCTATAACTACACCGGTCCCATGTGCAAACATTGCTGCACTCAATTCAGGCATGTCCGCATCCAATGTCAACATCCTACCCTTCTTTCCTTTTGCTATCAAGTGACCGTTATTTTTCATATCCTCAACAAAGCATCCATGAGGATTAAATTTGACTTGCAAGCCCTGCTCAACCATTTGACTAACAGAAACCAGGTTCTTGGTGATATTTGAGACAAGAAATACATCAGATAGGTAATAGATGCAGCTTTAGTAGTCCACACATTAGAGTGGATTAGTTCCAATGGCTTCTTACTCTCTTGAACATGTTTAGGAAATGGTTTCCTTGCCTGTTTTCCAAATTGACAAGCTTCACATACCTTATGCATTTCTGCAACCTTGAATTTAGGAAATCCTGCAACAATATTTTGGGCCTGCATTGATTTAAGTCACTGTACATTAACATGACCAATGCATTTATGCTAGATATCAATATCTGCAACTACACCGGTCCCATGTGCAAACATTGCTGCACTCAATTCAGGCATGTCCCATCCAATGTAAACATCCTGCCCTTCTTCTTTCCTTTTGCTATCAAGTGACCATTATTTTTCATATCCTCAACAAAGCATCCATGAGGATTAAATCTGACCTGCAATCCTTGCTCAACCATTTGACCAATAGAAACCAAGTTCTTGGTGATATTCAGGACATGAAATACATCAGACAGGTATTTCTTTTTCCCATCTTGCATAGACAAAGGAATTTTACCAATCTGCGCAATAGGATGTGCAGTATCATCACTAGTCTCCACAAATCTTGGTCTTTCTATTTTCCTTGCATCCTGCATCCATTCTGCATGACCTGTCACGTGGTTTGATGCACCTGAGTCAATATACCACACATCATTGCTTTCTTCTGCACTTGTCACAGAATTGGTCATGTGCTGTACCATAAACAGATGCTCATTTCTGTCATCACCCTGTCTACTAGAAGATGCATAATTCCCTTGCTACAATTTTCCATTCATGATGTCATTCTGCTTTTTGTAGTAGTCTTTAGCCATATGACCCATTTTACCACAGTAGTAGCATTCAACATTGCTGTTTGCATTTTGGCCTCTCTGCCATCCACCATGACCTCTTTGGCTTCCCCTGCCTCTAGAGTTACCACGTCCTCTTCCATAGGACTGGTTTTCTCGAGTTTGTTGCATATTCTGATTTCTACCACGGCCTCTAGATCGGCCTACTCTACCTCTACCCCTACCTCTTCCAGCATTTGAGTAGAAGACAGTTTCTTTTAAAGTTCCTCCTGAATAAGATGCACCACCATTTCTCTACTCTTCAGAAATTAGAAGAGCAGACAACTCCTCAAAATTAGGAAATTTTTCACGGACGGCAATGGATGTCTGGAACTGTGCATAATCCTTTCCTAGACCATTCAAGGTCACAGAAACTAAATCATCATCTTCCACTGGCAACCCAATGGAAGCAAGTGCATCTGCAATTTTCTTCACCTTCATGTGGTAGTCATTGATGCTCATATTTTCTCTCTGCACATTGTGCAACTCCTGCTTGAGTTACATTTTCCTGGCTTGCGTATTTGTGCTGTACATTTTTGCCAAAGTATCCTATGCCTCCTTTGGCGTACTTGCATCCTGAATATGCACAATCATAGAATGTGAAATACTTATAGATAGCCAGTACATAACTTTTCTGGCTCTCTCATGCCATCCTTTAAATGCCTGCATTTCCTGTCGATTGGGAACATTAGGAAGAACTGGTTCTTCTTCATTTCCTGTAATGAACTCCCAATAGCCTTTTCCCATAAGGAAATTCATCATTCTAAACTTCCATGCTTGGAAGTTGTTCTTGTCAAGCTTTTCAGTGACAATCTATGAAAGAGAATCAAACGCCATTATAGAACACTGCAAAATATTCTGTCATTGCAAAAAACATAGCTTCTGCCTCACAAGGGCAAATCTACAAAACTGACAAAAGTGGTATTTGACCACACAATCACTTCCTAGTGATGATTTTGCATCAACAGGCAATAAGGATGATTCTGTAACTCCCAATATCTCTGCGCACAGGCATACGATGCAATTTCTATGACAACTTTTCATCGACCTGCAAAGCAGTGTTTGCATAGCAAAAATAGGGCCTTTTTCTGAGTGCTTGCTGAGAACTTTCGCCTCCAAAACGAGTCCCGAAATGGCCTCGAATCAGAAAAATAAAGTCACTAAGCGCTTTTCCTGCTCCCGCAACATATACTGCCCTCTCGTCACACCGCAAAGGGCGTCTCAATTTGAGACAATGCACTCTTGCACTTTCCGGCTGTGCTACCTGCAGAGATTTGCTCCCAACCTCGAAAAAGGAAAGCAACACTGGTCCTCTTACTAGGACACTGCGAACTTGGTGTGCTTTCTTGAGCTCCTTACCACGAACCAGGCTCTGATACCATGTGAAGATAGTGGGAGGGAAGGAAGGAGTCTCACTTGCGGCTTTCTCACATACACAATGGGGGAATACACATAAAGGTGGAGGCTGAAAACAGTTTTCCTCTTCTTACTTGTGAAAGCCAAAAGAACTCTAGTACAAAGAAATAGAAGGTTAGGCTGGCCTTCCAAAGGGTCAATGGATGCAAATGGCAATCTCAACTCAAAGAAATGCACCATTGGAGCCACTTAAGGGAGGTTACTGGGACATATTGTCTCATCCGAGGGTGTCAAGCCTGACCCCAAGAAGATAGAAGCCATCCTCAAGCTCTCCCCACCAACAAACAAACGTCAGGTATGCTCATTTGTCAATCTAGTAGGATACTATCACCGCTGGCAATTCTGATTTGATAAAACCCAGAGTAACCATCACAGAAAGTATACATCTCATGACCACTTACCTTCTCAAGAATGAGGTCTTGAAAGGGAAGAGGCTGATGGTCCCTCTTGGTGGGTGCATTGAGTTTCTTATAGTCGATGCAGTCTCGCCACTTGTTTTTATTTGGGGTGACTACCATTGGTGAAACCCATTCAGTATTGTGGACCGGAACAATAAACCCAGATTCTACAAGCTTCTACAACTCTGAGCACAAAGCATTAGTCTGTAGGGGCCTACTCTCCGATACTTCTGAGCCACAGGCTTCGCATCAGGCTTCAACTCTATCTTGTGCTCTATGGCAGTAACATGGCAAAGGTGGTGGTAGCTAGTTGCAAAGAGGTATGGGAAATCTTTGAACATTTCTAGGAACTCATCTTTCTCACTTGGAGTGAGGTCTAGGGAAAGCATAGATTCAAGCTGTTGAGGACTAGCTATTACCTTTTCTGCAAGTGGCGGGGTCGGAGACACCCCCATCATGTAAACTTCCTCCTCTGAGAACTCCTCCCCCCCTTCTGATTCTTCCATTGATTTAGACACCGAGGATGAGAGAGTATCACTGTCTTGCTCCTCTTCTTCATCTGGTTTCGTGGCACCTGGTTGCACTGAGATCTTCTCCTTAGAAGCACCAAAAGACATGTGTCCTATCTTCCAATAACTGACTGCATCACTCTTTCTCAACCATGGTCTCCCGAGTATGGCTGGGTAACTCCTACCTGTATCTTCAATGTCCACTACATAGAAATTGATGGTGGTGGTCAACCCATTGACAGTGATAGGCAAATACTCAATGACTCCTAGGGTGGCAAGTCGTCGACCATCTGCTACCTTGATTTGAGTGGAGGAACGCCTTGTACATTTCAAATTCAATTTCTTCATGATTCGGGGCACCATGATATTACATGCAGCTCCCCCATCAATACACACATTTTTGACATGGCAATTATCTATGATGACATCGACTGTATGTGGGTGCCGATCAATTTCTTCAGAGATAGAAGGTACCTCTCTTACCTTTCCCTTTTTCTTGTTCCTCCTTGTTGAGAGCCCTTGTTGTAGCTCACGTTTCACCTTAGGGCTTAATGCTATTAGTTGAGGGAGCGTGATGCTCAAAGAACGATGAGCAAGATCTTGAACGACTGAATAGTCTTCTTGCCCCGAGCCGATTGGAAAATCCGAGGGCAACCACTTACTCCTACGAGATCTTTTAGTCTTCTCTATTGGTGGGTCTGCCATCTCAACATCTGAGGGCTTTGAGAAGGACACCTTCTTCCTGGGGTGGCTTGGGGTCCACGGTTTGGAGAGGGTTCCAAGGTGGTATGACTTCTTTTCCCGAGGTCAAGGATCTCTACATCAGAATCCTCAGTGCCAGATTCACTTAGAAAATTCACCCTTGGAATATTGGGACATTTCGTGCGATAATGACCTTTTTGGTGGCACTCCTAGCATACAACATTAGCTCGATCTCTTGGAGGGCGGTTGGCTTGATTTCTGATGCCCACCATCTCAAGCCGAAGATCATTCAAGGCCTTGGCTAGGTCATTGACTCGGGGTTCTTTTGTAGGAGGGGCCTCTTTAGCTAGAGGGGCTAAGGGAGTAGAAAGGAGGGGGGCTCGTGGGCGAGGCTAGGGAAATCTTCGAGGCGGAGGGTGAGAATATACACCTTGTTGAGGGTAAGCATCTAAGGGAGGACCATACATTTGAGGTGGAGGTGGTGGATACATTTTCTGATCATGGGTGGGGTATGCCCCTGAGTTAGACCCCCCAAGTTGTTGTTGCAAGAATCAAGGGGGTTGTAGAGGGACAATCGTCTTCTTTGAAGTGGGATTAGATTGAACTTTATCAAACTTTTGAGCAATCTCATTTGCTAGCACCATAGTTTCTGGATTCTCCCATTTAAGCTTGAGGCAGAATTCGTCACTTGCTCCTACTACAAGGTAGCCCAACACATGCTAAGTCATTCCAACTCAAAATCCGGCATTGTCCTCCTGTGTAGCAATTAAATGGTCCAGGAGCATGGCCGCTCGATCCACATATCGATGCGCTGTCTCACCTTCTAACTGCTTCAAGTTTGCCACCTGTAGGTACAAATTCTCCGGCTCCTTTTTTTTGTCGAAATACTCAATCATTGCTGCTGTCAACCTTGGGCAGCTTTGGCGAACATCTTTGGCCTACTTCTCATACCGCACTTGAGCCAAACCCTCTAGAAATGTGGGAAGAACCAATAGCCATCTGCCTTTAGTAAGAAAGTTGAGAGAATCACAACGGCACTTGAAGGCCACAAGATACTATCCACAAAACACGGGAATGTTAGCATGCTTGGAAAATGGAAAAGAGAGAGACAAAATGAGGCTGATCTATGGGCAAACAATGGAAAGAGGTAGCTTGAACTGAAAATCAAGTGAAGATACATCCACAAAGCACACATAGGCAGGGTAGGGTGTGAGTGGTGTATTGTGAAATACTACACGGGAAGAATTTTCAGCATAGAATAGCTCATAGACAATCTTAAAAGGACCAACCCTCATGATATCGCAGCCATCTTTACAAGCGAGGGTTAGAGACATGACGCTGCATGAGGTTTTCATCAAGGCAAACAAGAATGCCATGACAAATATCAACAGTTGGAGAGCTTGCATATCACCTTTAGCTTCTTCTAGTTCTTGTAGTCGCCATGCTATTTCTTCAACAGGTGTGCGGTCTGGCATCCTTCTTTTGAGCAATGTCCTTAAGGACCTCTCTGATGATCTTCCGAAGTCGGTAAACTTGTATCAAGTATGCCCAACACTTAGTTTCATGATGACCACAACCTTTGCATTCCTTACAAATGATCACCCTCCTTCATGGCTTGCAGCTTTGTTGGGGTGGTGCTTCCATCAACTCATCCAACTCACTCCTAGATGATCCCTCTACCACCAAATGCATATGAAAACCAATGTGAATCGCACATCTACTCACTGGATGCTCCATGGTGTCTCTTGGAAGACATATGTACAATTTGCAAGGACAGCTGGCAATGCAAAGTGGACTAGTCTTGCAATGATAGCATTTGAGAGTACCACCTGTGACTTGGTGGATCTCTAGAATCTTTATTAATCGTCCCTTCCAATGACTCTCATTTCTAACACCTGATCTCAGAAAGAAAGGACACACCTTACTATCACATTACAATTGACTTGCACATTTCCTCAATCTAACTGACCCATTGAAGCTAGCAATATTTGTTGTAACATCCTCACTCCAGACATGACCATCAAACTTGTTTTCCAATCCTACTGTCTTTTGCTCCTGGAATGTTGGAGGCAGCTCGGACAGAATATTTCCATCATATGACTTAGGTAGCTCCTTGACAAATTTAATTGAAGAGACCATTTGTAAAGAAATAAAAAGAGAATTAGAAGGTGGCAATTTACATAACAAGTCAACGACACTGTGGAATCTCCATCAGAAAGATTTTGAACAAGGATAAATGCTCTTCCTTTTACAAAATAAGCTTCAAAATCTATGAAAGCAATTGCAGTAGACTATAGAAGTCAGGAAGTATCTACCGTTCGATGCCCCATAAATAATGCCGAAAAAGGAAGGGAAAGTTTTTGAAGGTGGAGATACCTCACATGCCAGGGAAGTTCAATGGTGCCAAAGCAAAAGAACAAGAATGGCCGCAGCTCACAAAAGTAAGTGGTCGAGGTAGTATTGAATGTGAAACATGCACCTCAAATGCTATGTGGAGCTACCCAAAAAAAAATGATGGTTGAAGTTAAACATGGAGGCAGGTGCAAACAGAGCTATGAAACTTGGAGGCAAGTGCTAGAGTAGTGATTCAGTATGATGACAATTCTTAAATTGCATGGCACTCATGAAAGGTGTTGGTATAGTTATAAATGCCATGAAAGGTGGTGGAGTAGTGATATAGTAACGTGATCTTGAAAAGTGTGTGCCACCAATGAAAGGATGGGGTATACTTTTAAATGCATGTATTCTTCTAAATTTTAAAGGGGTGATTGAAAAACATATTATAATGCATGTCTTGCAAAAGATAGATGACAATGTGAAAGATTGATCACATACAACTGCATAACTACTAAGGAATATTTATCTAATGATGTAGAAAATGTTATTTTTAAATCTATTAACTTTGCATTTAAGTAAAATTGACTCAAAACTTAGTGTATGCCTTGCGTTGTCTTTGTTTAAATATTATATTTTGATATCATAAATGTTTTATTTCAAATTATGAAAAAAAAATATGAAATTCATTTGCATTGATAATTAATCCAAGCCAATTGTAAAATTTGGTATAAATCATTTTTCAGAGTGAGGAAGATAACATTCCAATGATGCATGTGACTACAATGTCCATGCTCGAGCACTGGATTTGAAACCATCAACCTCGAGAAATGCCCATTTTTGTACATATGATGGAGTGGACATGCATTTACTCGACCTCTACCATTCGATATCTTCATGCCAAAGCTACGACAAGTGGTCTTCTACTACAATAAACGGTCTCTAAGCACAGCTCTGCTACAGGTTTGGGTCCAGGTTTTCTAGCACTCTCATCAAACTCTAGTCATCCATTTTATGAGCAAAATTAGCCATCCCCAAGCTGTTTGCACTATCCACAAACAATGTTGTGTGTAAGAGGCATTGGAGGAGGAGCCTCTACTCACCCTCTCTGGCCTACCATTGACGGTCCTCTCACAGGCTCGTAACTTTTTCTACACTAGCTTCTTGCTACTTCCTTGGCTTTGGTTCATCAATTGCTTCTACTTTTGGCCCGTGCTTTAGATCTTGTCCTCAGATCTTGTAAGCTCACTTCCGCTTTGCTTCATGAAAGAGTGCCAAGTAGAGTTGAGGAGGTTGGAGCTTCTAGATTGCCTCCTTGCTCTGCTACTGCTGTTAGTCTTGCTGCTGCCGGGGTGTAAAAAGGAAGGTAGGTCGCAAGCCAGGCATTTAACATGGCATCATAACCAAGTGCTTGAAGACAGCCGGAAGTTGTAAGGCAGGTAGGTTGCAGAGGCCATCGTAATCCACAAAATCGAGAAAGAGATATGGGAATTCTTGCTTTCAACTACAAACTATTCTTGCTTTCAAAAGCTCCCTGTTCTTGCTTAAGTCATGGCTTCCAAACAAATTATGGACAAATATTTGACAATTCTCAGCAAGGAGTTCACGATTAATCCTCGTTGCTAACTTTGTTCCATACCTTTTCTAATAGAGCTTCTTCTCATGTGGTTCTCAGGGTGCAATGAACTTCTTCACTAGATCCATATTGCTCTCTTCTGTAGGCTGTGGTGAAAATGCACTCCAACTATAGCTCTTCTCCTTGCTGGTAATTTGAGCTGCTCCTTCTCCTCTGCTCAAGGTCGTCTAAAGTAAGCATGTAGGTGTCTCATAGCCCTCTCTTCGTTTCATGACCATATGAGCTTCACGTCTTAATTAAAATTTTTTGAAACCTTACTTTCTATCTTAGTCATAAGTGAGTGCTCCCTGTTCTTGCTTAAGTCGTTGCTACCAAGGCAGACTGTGGATTGACAATGAGAGCTATAGCAAAGGCATGATGATTCATAGAGAGACTACTATGAAAAGCTCATAACTAAGAGGGGAGGTGGGAAGCGCTTACAAAGAGAGGCTACTATGAAAAGTTCTAACTGTGAGAGGAGGGACAAAGAGCTTGAACACTGGGCTCTCTGCATCGTCTCCTTCCTTGTCATCATGTGAGTCATCTCGGCATTGTTTCTCTATGTTGAAGATTGGCTAGACAGGAATCAGGGTAATTTTTGAGTGCACATTCAACTAGGCTGACTACTTTTGTGGTATCGCAGAGCTTGGGGGTGTTTCTTTCAAGGTCTTCTGGCATATTCAGGCTTGCATTTTGGCTACTACTCTACAGCTTGGAAGAAGGCCGTGTTGAAATCTACTACCAGGAAGGTAAACGTGCATTTGCATTGTGGCCTCCAACAGCGGTCCGTAGCTCTATTAATCTGATGAAGTAGAATTGGATTCTCTGAACGAGGACTTCCTTTTGATGTTTAGGCGGGTGGTGGGCTAATGGTGCTTGTGACCAGAGCAGCTGGTTTCAAAGAGCTTAAACGCAAGATGGCCCTATTCTGTTGGCGGAATAGGGGGAGATGCATGTCAAAATCCTTTAAGGAGTCACAGCATTCGCCAGTTCATTCAAGATGGCCCTATTTTGCCGGCGGAATAGGGGGAGATGCATGTCAAACTCCTTAGACAAAGACCTTTGCGGGATGCATTGGAGGAGAGGAATGTGTGGTGTGTACCAGAGGGTGATGCTTGTTAGTGAGAGTGAGGAGCGTTCAGTGGTGGTGGTGCTACTGCTATTGTTGCTATGACCAGAATCTAAGACCTTGAGCCATGACATCTCCCGAAGCCCACAAGATGCCAAGGTGAGGATTTGGGTGCGGAGGGGCTTGGATGCAAGCTGAGCTTTGTACCACTCCCAAGCACCATGAAGAGCTGCTCCGACCATGGCATGGGAGCGCCTCTCTCTCTCTCTCTCTCTCTCTCTCTCTCTCTCTCTCTCTCTCTCTCTCTTTCCTGCAAATCACTCTAAGAGTGCATGTCAAACTCTTTTGCCTCAGCTCATCTAATAGGGCACTGCAACTTTCTGGCCCAGCCACAGTAGGAGGATGGTTGGCTTGAGGAGCACCTCAAGTTGGCTCGCAAGTACACTTTGGAAGGGCAATATGATACCTCTATTATCTTTTCGATGGTGCCATTGTGTAGATCAACAAGTATGAAAATTCACGTTTTCCCCCCCTTTTCTCTTAGCTTCAACCAGTGTTTTGCTTGTTCATTTTTGAAAATCGCGGTTCAATTTTTCCATTTTCCCAAACTCTGAGAGTACATCATTATGATCCTCTACTCTACATATGTTGAGGGTATTGATGGGAGTTCGGTCATCCATCTCTTTTTGCAGTCATTTGATGTGTGCAAGCTTAGTCCACCGATCAATTCAAGCTTCTATCTCCCTTATTCCACTACAACCAAGAAAGATGTGAAATGGCTGGAAGCTGATGAATCTCACAGGTTTAAGCATGTGTCAAAGTTAGTGAAGGGCCCCATGCCTTCCAGTGCAATATATGGTAAACAATCAAATATAACACAGGAATGAACACAGTTGTCAGCAAATATGGGGAGAGAGACATTATAAGAAATGTTCATTTTCTCTCTTAATAGTTTATGCTGTCATTACAGCTTGTTGCTCCTTAGCTTAGTGATTGCTTCTTCCCACATTGTGAGTCTCTCTCTCCCCCTATTCCGCTAGCAGAATAGGGGATTTGAATAGTGCCACTTGCCTCCTTCAAGGATGTTGCAAGTCGGTTGGTAAAAGGAATTTGGTCATGAAGAGTGAGCTACAGGCATTGGATTTTATTTGTTCATAGAGTTGGAGCCTTGGAGGTTGTCCTGGCCTTGGTTTGTTGAAGCCACTAGAGGCTTGTATGGATGCGCCTTTCTTGAAGATGGCCGACTACACGTTTCTTGATAAGGCATTCAAAAGGTCAATGTAAATCTGATTCTGGATCCTCTGGAGACATGATGGAGGAGCAGCGTAAAAATCTAGAGGAGCAACAAAAGATGTTGGTGGAGAAACAAAAGGAAAATATAGGGAATCCTGATCCTACAAAACCAGGGAGAAGGAAGAATACCGACTTGGATGGAGATGGTAAGCAGCAAAATCTTTGTTGAAGTTTTCCAATTCCTTTTAGTCTAGTATTGTCATTTGATATGCATTATGTTTGTAGATACTCCGGAAGTTGATGACTCTAGGATAGTGAGAAAGCCTTTCTCCATTGAATTTATTTGGGTTCCACTGTCTTTTTTACCACGTTGGAAACATCCCCTCATACCTAGGAGTTGGGTAAAGGTATGGGAGTTTGACTATATCAAATTGGGCAAAGAGATAGTGCAATCACAGCTTGCAGATGGATATCGAGAATTACGTGATTTTTTTGCACTTCTACACCAACAAGGGAAGAAATGAAACTCTAAACAATGCACATGGAGTGTGGACTATTACATTGTGGATCTTCCCACAGGGTATGCTACAGGTGATAAAGGAGAGGTTCCATCTTGGAATGTTATCACAAAAGATCATATCTCCTCTTCCTTGGCCGTTGGTGTAGTTGTGATGGATGACAATGGGTGGACTTTGGTTTTCTGCTCTCCATCTACTCTGCCTACTATGGAGTGCTATGCAGTAAGATTAAAAATGGAGGTGGCTTGCAGGTAAATTTATTTGTGTTGAACACTTCATGAAGTATTGCGGGTTATAGGCTAGGGTCTAATGATTCTGGTACATATTGTTTTGTTTCAAGTAGATGGATAGTACAAAGCATGGAACCTCAAGGCATTTTAGACACACTTGGGATTAGTGTGAAGGTGAGTCTTCAGATGTATGTTTGCTTCTACTTCTATATCATAAATCACATAGAAATTAACTCATGCTTTTTTAAATAGTCTTATGTTTTCCATGCTATGGCTATGAGGAGGATAGGACAAAGACCCACATTTAACATGCAATCAGCAAAGGGTGTGGCCTCCATGATGAGGATGAGTTTAGATGGCAACTTGCTTCCACATTACTTGCCTTTAGTCCATCGCTCCAAAAGAGTTTGCAAGGGAGGTGCATGGCGTGGATCTCTTGAGAAGAGTCCTGCATTCATACTTATGTTCTTGGAGATGTTGTGTCCTCCAAATGGTTCCATTCTTGAGATCGGGGTAGGGACAGGACCAAGATTAAGGGCTGCACTCCACTCTGGTCACCCTTGCTTGGTAATAGACAATGACCCAAAGATATGTACTGGACTACTTCTAGGAGTGGTGGATGCTATTTATGCAAGTGTGGGATCATTTAAACAGCATTATATGGTCATGGATGTCGATGCCGAGGAGGAAGAAATCAATTTTGCTGTGCCATTGGACTAGTGAGTAAAAAATGTTGTTCTTTATTTTGAATGAATACCTTTCATTTACACATGTAAGAGAGTTCTAGAGTTTCATTTTGAAGTGAATTGCCAACTTACACAGAGAGTATGGCCATGCACATGGAAAGGAACGACAAATCATATAACTATGAGTTGAGGGAAAAGAGGAGATGACTGACTTTATTTGTGGATGACTCCACCGATGAGAATTAGTTTATGGTTATACTTTATGGTCTACTAGACATTAGTGCTATCTCACATACATGATATTTATTTTTGGCTATCATTTTGATTCTAAAATTTTGTGACATTATGTGTATGAGACAATAGTTTGGAAAACTTTTTTTGGGTGCACTCTAGTTTATTAATGCGCAAGTAAAATCTACATTGGAGGTACATATTGTTTTGGCTTTTGGAAACAATCTTGAGCTTCTATTTTGTTGGTTGGCATTATTATTTAATGTAAGATTCTATGATATGCATTCCTTTTCCTTCACACGTTATCACTCTTACTTGTTATATTACCTGCATCTGGTAAACTTGTTGCATGTGGTTTGTAAAATATTCTTTGGCGACTTACATATGGATGAGCAAGCTGAAGTGCACACATACATTTATTGGTTGGATTGGTTCATTGAAATTCAAAATTTAAATTACGCTTGTGGGTTACAATTTTTAGTGTGGAATCCTGGATTCATGATCTGGATTTAATGTTCTTTTGGTTAGGAATATATTGGGCAAAACTTCCACATCTAATAAAAGTTTTATGCAATATGCTCAAACCTTGTCCATGGATGGAATCACATACATGAGTGGCCAACTTAGAGAAGCAGTCTACTTTGGGTGTGAGGAGAATAGAGAAAAAAAATAATGAATTTAAAAATATGAATGTTCCGAAAGATAATGTATCATTCTAGGGGGGTTGCAAATGACCTTGACCTGTTTTAACATTTTCTTGAAATACTATACATGGAAAGTTTGTACTGTTAGAATTGAATAAATATAGTTGGTATTTAACATATGTCACTGTAATAGTGTTCCAATATGATTCCTTGAATGAATATACATTAAAAAATGTTGCAAAAAGGCTCGCTCGGACTTCTCCGCTCGTGGTTTTCTACTCGGATACCTATAAAACCCCTTGTTGTTGGAGTCATAATAAAAATTGATGCTTTTGCCATACCCTTATCAAGCTAAAATCACGAAGATAATGAACCTTTGTAGAAAGAAGGGGTTGGTTTAATATCAATCTAAAGGTTAAGAAGTAAAAATAATATACCTTTGTAGTGAAAACAAGGGGGGTTAATTAAAAAAAAAGTAAAGTACATATACATCTAGAAATGAATTGAATAAAGGAAAGAATAGTCAATACGAAAAGGAATGAACTTTACACATATAGAGTAATGAGGAAATAATGTGGAAAAGGAACCTATGTCAGTAATTAATAACTACAATAAGATTAGTGAAGTATGTAGAAACAAGAAAGAAACAAATTATAACCTACAATAATATTAGTAAAGTAAGTAAAAACTAGAGGGAAGATATTTAAAGTGGGAGAAAGGAAAGAAATGTATAGAGAGGGGCTAGTTAGATGTGTAAAACATTAAAAAGAGGAGAGGGGGGGTTGTATATATCAAAGGATAGGAGATAAAGAGTGGGGTTAGGAGAAGAATTGAAGGAAAAAGGGGGGGGGTGGGGACCAATTAACTAAATCCGAGAGGAGAGGGGTTTTTTGAAATAAAAAAGGAAAAAAGGGGGGCTTTTGAAACAAGAATTAACAAAGGCATAGGCCGCACAAAGAGCAGAGCCATAGAGGAGGGCACAGTTGTGGGGCCACTTGAGAGAGAGGCACAGAGGAGGGAGTCAAACTAGTGAGTGAAAGGAGGGGGTTTAATTTCTAGGTATAGCTAGGCTAGTCAAGGCAAGGGAAGTCGAGGAGGTGAGGAGCCCGAGGAAGCTGAAGAGAGAAGGATGGTAGGAGGTGCACATGAGTTCAAGGATGGTGAGTAGCATTAAGGGCTACTTGTGTGGGTAGAAAGGTTGTGGGTAGGCCTAGTATAGGGGACATTAAGGGCTTTAGAGAGCCTTTGGACTAATAGGGGAGAATTAGTTTAATAGCAAAATCAAGGGAGAAATTGGTGAAAAAAATAAAGAGAAATATAGAAACATAGTACAAAATAGAGTAGGGTAAAATAGAAAAAAGGAGTAGGGTAATCAGTGAAAAATCGAGAAACAAAGTAAAGCAATAGAAAAAAGTAAAAATTTTGTAAAACATAGTTTAAAAATAGGAAAAAATAGAGGGAGATAGGGAGGGTAGGAAGAAAATTAGGGGAAATTAGGGGGAATAGGGCAAACTTAGGAAAGGTGTTTTCGGAGAAAATTGGGGGGAATTAGGGAGAGTAGAGTAAAATAGGCAAAATTAGGGGGAGAAAATTAGGGAAAAGAGGAGGGAAAATTAAGGTAAAGTCGGGTGAAATAAAAAGGGGTTTTTTTTTAAATAAAGGAATTATAGGGAGAATAGATATTAGGAGAAAAAGAAGAGGGGGGGGAGGGAAAAATAAAGTAAATGTAAAGGGGGAATGAATAGGAAGTGTGTGTGTGTGTGTGTACCGAGCTTTGCCCAAGTAGGATACAACACACTAGGTGAGACAGTAGGTCATCAACTAGTGTGATCACCTATTGTCTACTTGAAGAGAATAAGAAGTATTAAGAAGTACAATGGAAATCAAAGAGAAGTACTTGAGTGAGGTAGGTGAACAATATGGAAGCAAAGAGGAAAACTAAGTTAGATAAGGGAGTCAAAAAGCTAAATAACAGCCTTGATGACTTAGAGGTCCTATGTGCAATCATCCAAAGTTGTAGGGGAAAGTGTGTGTGTGTAGTAGACATTTACAACACCCCTTTCCATAGTGAAGAGTATACAAATTTGGAGTAGGAAAGAGAAATGTTTATTAGATAAACTTTGCAATAAACATCACAAAAAATGAAGTAGCATCATTAAAGGATGAACAATTGAAACTTCCTACTATTCGTCTGTACATAGTAGGGTCTTCCAAAAGCTCACGTGCATTTGCGTTCAGCTTCACATTCTACTCCAAAGGAATTGAAATAGGCTTACAGCCTGTCATCCCATATTTGGACAGCATGTCCAATCCATACTGCCTCTACAAGAGTTGTATCCCACTTGGTGATCTAATCACCTCAATGCCCAAGAAATAACGCAGCTCTCCCAAATCCTTCATCTCAAACTTCTGCTTCAATAGCATTTTCACATGAAGGATATCTTCATCACTATCAACTGTGATGATCAAATCATCAACATAAATAACAAGCAGCATAATACCTTTCTCTGTATTTCTCACATAAAGTGAGAAATCTGCCTTGGAAATATAAAAGCCAATAGTGACAAGATACTGTCCTATCTTGCCAGACCATGCTCTAGGTGCTTGCTTCAAGCCATACAAGGCTTTCTTCAACCTACAAACAAACTCAGGATGAACAGCATGAACATAACTTGGTGGCTGCTCCATAAAGACCTCTTCTTGCAAATCACCATGCAAGAAGGCATTCTTTACATCCATCTGATGTAAATACCATCCCTTTGATGTAGCCATAGCAATGACTACTCTTATGGTTGCCATCCTTGCAATTAGACTGAATGTTTCTATATAATCAATGCCATATGTCTGTGCATACCCCTTGATAACTAATCTTGCCTTGTATCTATTCACAGAACCATCTGCATTGTGCTTCACCTTATAAACCCACTTATAGCCAATTGCATTCTTGTCTTTAGGCAAAGGCACCAATTCCCATGTAGCATTTGCTTCCAAGGCATCCATTTCTTCATCCATGGCTTTCTCCCATTTTTCTTTTCCCATGGCTTGCTCAAAAGAAGTGGGTTCTGGTTCTTGTATCACTTTGACCATATAGGCATTGTGAATGGCTGTAAATCCATCATATTTCAGCCTATCCATAGGATACCTAGCTCTGGTAGACCTGTGAATAGGTGCACTTCCAGGTGCTCTCAAAACATCCTTGGTCTTCCTTACTCCAAGTGTAACAACAGAAGGAATACCCAACTCATCATCAATGCTCTGTTCTGAGCCACTGGATTCACCATCCACATAAGAGTGACCTGCATTCACATCAAACATGGGCTGATCTACCTTTTCTTTTCCTGTTCATGATACTTGCATACCACTATTTGCATTGCTTTGAGGAGGTTCTCCTGATCTCAATCTTCCTATCCATGGCAAAGCATGTGAAGCACTGCAGGTCCACTAATATTTTGTGATTGGTGCTGTGAATTGTGTGCAGCATTACCATTTTTTGCATCTACATCATCAATCACATTTACTGGTTCATATGAGCTGCTCATCTCATCAAAAACAACATCTCTACTCACTATAAACTTACGAGTAGAAGGGTTATAGCATCTATACCCTTTCTGCTGTAGAGAATAACCAATAAGGATAAACTTCTCAGCTTTTGGATCCAACTTGGACCTCAACCCATCTGGCACATGAACATAGGCAATGCAACCAAAAATTTTCAAATGAGAAATATCTCATTTCCTACCAGTATACATCTCCTCTGGCATGATGCCATGAATTGCTGCAGTGGGAGTCCTATTCATTATGTAAATTGTTGTAGCAACTGCTTCAGCCCAATAATAATCTAGTAGGTCTTTTTCATTTAGCATGGCCCGAGATACCTCTCTAATATGCTTATTTTTCCTTTCTACAAGTCCATTTTGCTATGGGGTATGACTGCATGAATATTGCTGCTTTATGCCATGCTCCTGCAGGAACCTTGCAAATGCATTTAAGAGGTACTCTCCCCCTCCATTTGACCTTAGGCATTTTATCTGCAGGCTTGTTTCTTTTTCAACCGTAGCTTCTTTTTCCCATCCTGCATAGACAAAGGAATTTTACCAATCTGCACAATAGGATGTGCAGTATCATCACCAATCTCCACAAATCTTGGTCTTTCCATTTTCCTTGCATCCTGCATCCATTCTGCATGACCTGTCATGTGGTTTGATGCACCTGAGTCAACATACCACACATCATTGCTTTCTCCTGCACTTGTCATAGAATTGGTCATGTGTTGCACCATAAACAGATGCTCATTTTCGTCATCACCCTGTCTACTAGAAGATGCATAATTCCCTTGCTGCAATTTTCCATTCATGATGTCATTCTGCTTTTTATAGCAGTCTTTACCCATATGACCCATTTTACCATAGTAGTAGCATTCTATATTGTTGTTTGTATTTTGGCCTCTCTGCCATCCACCATGACCTCTTTGGCTCCTCCTGCCTCTAGAGTTACCATGTCCTCCTCCATAGGACTGGTTTTCTCGAGTTTGCTGCATATTCTGATTTCTACCATGGCCTCCAGATCGGCTTGCTCTACCTCTGCCTCTATCTCTTCCAGCATTTGAGTAGAAGATAGCTTCTTTTGAAGTTCCTCCCGAAGAAGATGCACCACCATTTCTCTGCTCTTTAGAAATTAGAAGAGCAAACAACTCCTCAAAATCAGGAAATTTTTCATAGATGGCAATGGATGTCCGAAACTATGCATAATCCTTTCCTAGACCATTCAAGGTCATAGAAACTAAATCATCATCTTCCACTAGCAACCCAATGGAAGCAGGTGCATCTGCAATTTTCCTCACCTTCATGTGGTAGTCATTGATGCTCATATTTTCTCTCTGCACATTGTGCAACTCCTACTTGAGCTACATTTTCCTGGCTTGTGTATTTGTGTTGTACATTTTTGCCAAAGTATCCCATGGCTCCTTTGGTGTACTTGCATCCTGAATATGCACAATCATAGAATCTGAAATACTGATAGACAGCCAGTACATAACTTTTTTGGCTCTCTCATGCCATCCTTCAAATGCCTGCATTTCTTGTTGATTGGGAACATTAGGAAGAACTGGTTCTTCTTCATTTCCTAATGATGAACTCCCAATAGCCTTTTCCCATAAGGAAATTCGTCATTCTAAACTTCCATGCTTGGAAGTTGTTCTTGTCAAGCTTTTCAATGACAATCTATGAAAGAGAATTAGATGCCATTATAAAACACTGCAAAATATTCTATCACTGCAAAAAACACAGCTTCTGCCTCACAAGGGCAAATCTACAAAACTGACGAAAGTGGTATTTGACCACACAGTCACTTCCTAGTGATGATTTTGCATGAACAGGCAATAAGAATGATTCTATAACTCCCAATATCTCTGTGCACAGGCATACGATGCGATTTCTGTGGCAACTTTTCACCGACCTGCAAAGCAATAGATGCACAGCAAAAACAGGGCCTTTTTCTTAGTGCTTGTGGAGAACTTCCGCCTCCAAAACGGGCTCCAAAATGGCCTCGAATCAGAAAAATAAAGTCACCAAGGGCTCAGCCCTTACCTGTAGCATATACTGCCCTCTCGCCACACCGCGAAGGGCGTCTCAATCTGAGACAATGCACTCTTGCACTTTCTGGCTATGCTACCTGCAGAGATTTACTCCCAAACTCGAAAAAGGAAAGCAACATTGGTCCTCTTACCAGGACACCGTGAACTTGGTTTGCTTTCTTGAGCTCCTTTTTCTCCCAAAGGTGGAGGCTGAAAATAGTTTTCCTCTTCTTAGTTGTGAAAGCCAAAAGAACTCAAGTACAAAGAAATAGAAGAACCCTATCTGTGGGTCTCAAACCAAACTCAGCTAACTAAGGTGGCATACTAACTGAGCCATGAACTATAGTACATAAGGATAGCTGTCATGCAACTATTATTCATGGGTGATGTACTAATCGCATCTGCAGCTCTAACAAGTCGGTGACATAAATGCACAACGGTCACCCCGGCATATCACGAGTGGAGCTCGATATCTCAACACAACATCTGCTACTCTTACAACTACGTGCAGTTTTGTGCCATCTTCTGTGTGCACTTCTTTGCTTTTGCACCTACAATCAGTGTGTCTTATGCTTGTGGATTCCTACGCGCATCTGCATCCGTGCATCTTCTAGGTTCCCGCGTGTCTGCATCCATGTGTCTTCTGGGTTCCCTCACATCTTCTTGTCACGATCGCAAATTCGCGCATCTCAGCTGGCGCATTTGCAAAACCCTAGCCTGTGGTCTCTGCACGTTTCAAAAACTCTTGTAACCCACACCCTCCATCCTCTTCTTCTTCTCTTCTCCTCTCCTCTCCTTTTATTAAGGAGTGGGAATTAAACCCAAGACCTCCCCATTCACAAAAGGAAGACTTACCAATGGGCCAGCAAATAAGAAGTGATCAAAATGTAATGATATTGCTGATATCTGGAAATATCATGAACTGTAGCTCTCTAACTGTGGAGAGTTTCCTCTTGCTGTGAAAAGCAAAAGTACTTCACTTCATGTGCACTATTTATATCTCATACTAGATTGCAGATTTTGATTTTTTTCAAGTACGCATGCCACATGAGGAGGGTCGATATTTATGTGACTTCTCGACAAGTTCAAGGATTTGGTGCTTGGTCCTCTGCTCATTACAGCTACCAATTGGCGAGATCTCTTTCTTGATCTTCTTGTCAATCTTCAACAAATGCATTGCTCGAGGAGACAACGGGTGGGATGATACATCGTGGATGGTTCAAGGTGAAGAACTAGTGATACACTGGGAGGGCTTTGGTTCCAATTCTACTTAGTGTGGTGATCAAGCTACTTGCTCCATCTCAGGTAATTAAAAGGGTCACATTTTTCCAAGGGTGGGATGATCCACAAGCTTGGGGTGAGATTTGGTGCATTTGCTTATAAATTCCTATGGATAAGCTCATCTTGAATGATTTCTTCTCGACCTCACTACAAAGGTTTCTAGGGATCAACTATGGTTGGTGATGTTTCGACCAAGGAATCCCTTTGTACTTAATCAATCCTTTGTGCCACATTTTGGGCTTCATGTTGTAATTCTTTTTGGTCAAAAGATAAACTATCAACAAAGGATAGTAAGTTTGTTTGGTGCTAAACGTCTTGCTCAAGTATTGAATTCTCCCCACCCTCTTCTTCTACCTATCTTGGACTATCGAGAAACTTGGATGTCTGAATTTTAGTCTTGGTGTAATGACATCTTGGATCCTTCAATTTGATGGAGCATACAAACCTTCGACCAAGGTTGCTAGTGTGGGTGCAAAGCTCACTTCACCAGGGGGTCAGGTGTATTGTTATAGCAAGTCTACACTTGCAAGTACTTGCAACCAAGCTGAGTACTCGGCACTCATTTTTGGGCTACAAAAGGCACAAGAACATCACATTAAGCAACTTGAGGTGCGAGGAGATTCTCAACTCATGTGTGAACAAGTTAGTGGAAGGTGGAAGGTGTGGAGCAAAAGCTTGGTTCCATGACATCAACAAGCATTGGAACTTTGCAAACAATTTGAAGAGGTAAAAATTCAACATATCCCTCAAGCTCAAATTTAGTTGCTGATTTCTTGGCACGTGAAGCTTGTACTTCAATCACGCATGAAATGAGTGGAAGCACAACCCCAACAAAGCCACAAGCCACAAATGAGGGTGATCATTTGTAAAGAATGCAAAGGTTGTGGTCATCATGAAACTAAGCATTGTGCATATTTTGTGAAGATTGTGGGAGAGAGGGAAGGAGTCTCACTTGCGGCTTTCTCACATGCACAATGGGGGAATACACACAAAGGTGGAGGCTGAAAACAGTTTTCCTCTTCTTAGTTGTGAAAGCCAAAAAAACTCTAGTACAAAGAAATAGAAGAACCCTATATGTGGGTCTCAAACCAAACTCAACTAACTAAGGTGGCATACTAACTGAGCCATGAACTAGTGTAGATAAGGATAGCTGTCATCCAGCTATTATTCGTGGGCGGTGTACCAACCGCATCTCCAGCTAACAAGTCGGTGACATAAATGCACAACAGTCACCCTGGCATATCGCGAGTGGAGCTCGATATCTCAACACTCCCCCTCGAGCTCAATCCCAATTCCTGCACACCAAGCAGGTCTCTGAACTTGCGCAGCTTCTCTGCGCCCAATGCTTTCGTGAATATGTCACCTACCTGATCCTCTGTGCTGACATAAACTAGATCAATAAGACCTAGTAAAACCTTCTCTCGCACATAGTGATAATGCACCTCAATGTGCTTTGTTCTAGCATGGAAGACTGGGTTCTTTGCCAAGTGTATGCTGCTCATGTTGTCACAATAAATGACAACTGGCCCATCTGTAGACTGATGCATATCATAGAGTAGCTTATGCAACCAAGCTACCTCACATGCAACCATTGCTGGACCCCTGTACTCAGCCTCTGTGCTCGACAAGGCAACTGTAGGCTGTTTCTTGCTGCTCCAAGTGACTGCAGCACTCCCAAAAGAGAACACATATCCACTGGTAGATCGTCTATCAGAAATGCTACCAGCCCAATCAGCATCAGTGTATCCATGCAATTGTATCTGAACCCCAACCTCATAAGATAGGTAGAAGAAGAGGGTGGGGAGAATTCAATACTTCCAGAAGCCCACTTACAGTATGGACTATTTTATGGACCAACTTAGTAGGGTCTTCCAGAAGCCCACTTACAGTATGGACATACCTTATAAACCCACTTACAGCCAATTGCATTCTTGTCTTTAGGCAAAGGCACCAATTCCCATGTAGCATTTGCTTCCAAGGCATCCATTTCTTCATCCATGTCTTTCTCCCATTTTTCTTTTCCCATGGCTTGCTCAAAAGAAGTGGGTTCTGGTTCCTGTATCACTTTGACCATATAGGCATAGTGAATGGCTGTAAATCCATCATATTTCAGCCTATCCACAGGATACCTAACCCTGGTAGACCTGCGCAAAATAGGCTCACTTCGAGGTGCTCTCAAAACATCCCTGGTCTTCCTTACTCCAGGTGTAACAACAGAAGGAATACCCAATTCATCATCAATGCTCTGTTCTGAGCCACTGGATTCACCATCCACATAAGAGTGACTTGCATTCACATCAAACATGGGCTGATCTACCTTCTCTTTTTCTTTTCGTGATACCTGCGTACCACTATCTGCATTGCTTTGAGGAGATTCTCCTGATCTCAATCTACCTGTCCATGGCGAAGTATGTGAACCACTGCTAGAGGACACTGCAGGTCCACTGATATTTTGTGATTGCTGCTGTGAATTCTGTGCAGCATTACCATTTTGTGCATCTACATCAATCATCACATTTGCTGGTTTATACCAGCTGCTCATCTCATCAAAAACAATATCTCTGCTCACTGTAAACTTACGAGTAGAAGGGTTATAGCATCTATACCCTTTCTGCTGCAGAGAATAACCAATAAAGACGCACTTCTTAGCTTTTGGATCCAACTTGGACCTCAACTCATCTGGCACATGGACATAGGCAATGCAACAAAAAATTTTCAAATGAGAAATATCTGGTTTCCTACCAGTATACATCTCCTCTAGCATCATGCCATGTATTGCTGCAGTGGGAGTCCTGTTCATTATATAAACTACTGTAGCAACTGCTTCAGCCCAATAATAATCTGGTAGATCTTTTTCATTTAGCATATCCCGAGATACCTCTCCAATATGCCTATTTTTCCTTTCTGCAATTCCATTTTGCTGTGGGGTATGACTGCATGAATATTGCTGCTTTATACCATGCTCCTGCAAGAACCTTGCAAACTCATTTGAGAGGTACTCTCCCCCTCCATTTGACCTTAGGCATTTTATTTGCAGGCCTGTTTCTTTTTTAACCATAGCTTTGAAAGCTTTGAAGTGCCCAAACACTTCACTTTTCTTTTTCATAAAATACATTTTTCATAAAATACACCCACATTTTTCTGCTGAAGTCATCAATAAATGTGACAAAATAGTGATAGCCTCCAATAGATGCAGCTTTTGTAGTCCACACATCAGAGTGGATTAATTCCAATGGCTTTTTACTCTCTTGAACATGCCTAGGAAAAGGTTTCCTTGCCTGTTTCCCAAATTGACAGGCTTCACAGACCTTGTGCATTTCTGCAACCTTGACTTTAGGCAATCCTGCAACAATATTTTGGGCTTGCATTGATTTAAGTCGCTGTATATTAACATGACCAATGCGTTTGTGCCAGATATCAATATCTGCAACTACACCGGTCCCATGTGCAAACATTGCTGCACTCAATTCAGGCATGTCTGCATCCAACGTAAACATCCTGCCCTTCTTCTTTCCTTTTGCTATCAAGCGACCATTATTTTTCATATCCTCAACAAAGCATCCATGAGGATTAAATCTGACCTGCAAGCCCTGCTCAACCATCTGACCAACAGAAACCAGGTTCTTGGTGATGTTCGGGACATGAAATACATCAAACAAGTATTTCTTTTTCCCATCCTGCATAGACAAAGGAATTTTGCCAATCTGCGCAATAGGATGTGCAATATCATCACCAGTCTCCACAAAACCTGGCTTTTCCATTTCAAGACTGTCCATGCCTCCTCCACTGTGGTGACATGTTAAATTAACGCCATGATAGAATCACTTACACTACAAACAATAGAACACAGTGCATCCGCATTTCTTCTTGTCCATGCGAGAATCTCATATGTAATTGGTACTATCTATTGTCTTGCATTGGCTAGATTCGGTCTTGCAACCGGCTTCACGTCCACCCTAGTAGTAGTATCCCAAAGCTCGTATGCACTTAGGATGGTCTTCATCTTGAACTTCCAGAGTGGATAGCTAGTGCCGTCCAACTTTTCGGTTTTACCAAATGGTGGGATTCACAATCTTGCGAGCTGGGCCATCTCTCACAATCTGCACACAAACAGAAACAAACTACCAAATCTTCTTGCTAAAGCCCAAGCTCTGATACGATGTAAGAAAACAATACAACGTATGTGCTCAACAGATAACAGGATCTCGTATGCAAGGAAAAAAAGCAGATAGTATGGAGAATCAAAATTTTGATTAGTGTAAAACTGATACAATAGATGGTGCTACCTCCCAGCCGTGCACTCCTGTATGAGAAGCTTCGATGGCATGCTAGAAACAGTAGAAGACGGAGGCTAGATGCTAAGGAATCAGGGTTGCTATAGCCAGTGATGATGATGGGCTTCACGGGCGTACTCTTATATAGCCACCAATCGTAGTCGCTTAGACCCAATTGGATGACCGACCTAGTCTGCCTAAAATGGCCGACTGGAGGTTGGTCTCGAAATAGGCCACCAACCACATGATAGAACCGTGGCATAAAATAGAGCAACTAACCTACGATCACCGTTCGGCCTAGAGCCATCCGGGATCATTTGGGGCTCCAAACGGGCCCTGCAACTTGAGAGTGGGTTGCCCCAAGAATTGCTCCATCTACCCTCAGTGCGGTCAGTCATGGGATGCCTTCCTGCACTTGCATGTAGCCTAGTTGGCAGTGCGCCAACTCTATCTGAAGTCATCCAGCCATCAAGCCACACATGGCCCTCATCTGGTGTCCAAACCAGGACCTACCAGATAACCGAGCTACTCAAATGCCTTCTCCTCATATGGGGGGCTTACAAGTAGAGTTAGCTCGTTCCCGTGTACTTACACGAGAGTGGAGCATTGATATCTAACAACATACTTCAGCTATGAGATGAAGATCTGTTTTGGCTCTTGCCAAACTTCAATCCCCAAATAGAAATTCATCAGTTCGAGGTCTGTCATTTCAAACTCTCTTCCTAGCAACTGCTTTGTCTGCGAGATCCTCTCTTCATGGTTCCCTATTATGACAAGGTCATCCACATAAAGAACCATGATCATACACCTGCCTCCTTCTCTATAGATATACAAATTTGCATTAGATGGGCTCCTCTTGAACCCATTTTGTAGAGAGTAGGCATCAATCCACTAGTACCATGCTCGTGGGGCCTATTTCAGCCCATAAACTGCCTTCTTCAGTTTATAGACTTTACCTTCTAAACTGAGGATCAAAAAACCTGGTGGTTGTTCCACGTATTCCTCCTCCTTGAGATCTCCATTCAGAAAGGTGGATTTTACATCCATTTGAAACACGGGCCAACTTTCCTATGCTGCTAAAGCCAAAACACTGTGAATTGTGGTTAGTCGAGCTGTGGGAGCAAAAGTATTCTGATAATCAAAACCATGTACTTGTGCAAATCCTTTTACCACGAGCCGAGCCTCTTATCCACGGACTTGTACTTAGTCTTGTACACCCACTTGGTGCCGATGACCTTGCGTTTCGGTGGTCGATCCACAAGGTCCCAAGTGTTGTTCTTCATTATGGAGCCATACCTCGACTGCATAGCCTCCATCCACCTATCATCACCCTATGCTTCTTCAAGACACTTGGGTTCTTCAGCACGGATCACCTCTGTCATCAAAGCGTAGTTGACCAAGTGTTCCTACGCCCTTCTTTGCTCCTCTAATCTCTTGGACCGGTGGTGTTTGGATGATTCCTCCTCAATGGCTGGAGGTTCTCTACCATCCAAAAGCTGCTTTACCCACTTCAGGAATGGCTGTTGCCATTGTGGTTCTGCAGGCTCTTCTTCCTCTACTTTATCTTCAATCCTCCCAAGCACCATTGGGGGAGTTCGGTCTGCTGTTGGTGGTTGTACTGGATGGATATCCCGGTCCTAGTTGTCTGGGAAGGAAGCATCCTCCTCCAATTGATGCGGCTATTTTGAGAAGACTACATCGTGACTTACTATTACCTTTTTGGTAACAGGATTATAGAGACGGTAACCCTTCGCCTCTACACTACAGCCCAAGAAAGTACACTTCCGGTGTGGGGGTTAAAGGTCACTATGCCTTAACCCCAGTTATGTACAATACTCAAACACATATATAAATGAATGAAAAAAGAAGATTAGGGTGGTTCTGCACCCACCAAAAACTTGTGTGGCTCTCTGTCTCTCTCTCTCCCTCTCTCTCCTTCTTCCATTCTTGCTTCTGTTGAGAGCACTCTCAACTGGTATCAGAGGCCGGGTGATCTAGCTGAGCGTGTGTGAATGCTGGAAGCTCAGCAGCTCTGTGGGAGGAAGGAGAAGCTCTGTGGGAAGCTTTGTGGGTGACTTTACTTACATCCGAGTGTGCAGAGACCTTGGAGGAACCTTTGGAAAAGTCACTTTGGCTTTGCGAAGTGGTTTTGAGAGCTTGTTAAGAGCTTTCAAAGAAAAAAGTCGTTTTTTGAGCTTTTCCCTGTTCCGTTCGATGACAAAGACTCCGTATTGACTTGTAGAGGCAACTATTGCTTGCTTTTGGTGTCCACATTACTTCAGGAGCTTGGAAACACCTTCATTCTTGAATCTGGGATCATTTCAGTGGATTTCTGACTCATTGTATCAGTTCCTGCGTTTTTTGCCCGGGTGTTGGAACTCAAGTTTGGAGCAACCATTTGCAGATCTGTCAGTTCCGGTGGACTCAGGAGGTCCTAAAACTTCTATGTTGCTCATCATTCGCACTCCGGTGGAGTTTACAGATAGCTATGTTTCCAAAAACGTTTTTCAGTCCCTGTGTTGGACCCAGTGATTGAGACCACGGTTTCCAAAACCGTCTGTCCCATTGCGTTCCGGACGCCCAAAAACCCCTACCTATCAGTTCTTGCGTGATTCGGTGGAAGATTTTCAGAGTTATAAATCTCTGTGTATTCGATTTCGTCTCTCTGTTATGCATTTTTCATTCTAAGGTTTTGAAACCTTAGATTTATGCCACATGGCAGTGGATAAGTGTTGACTCCCATTTCTCACTCATCGGTTGGGATTTTGGAGTTCTGGCAGAAGAGAGATTTTCTTGCTGAGTCCAATTATGCGATGGCGCCCATGTTTTTGAAGCATCTCAGGTCCTATTTTCAGTAGCGCTCATTACCGTGGGACTATGATTTCTTGAGCATACCTTATGCAGATCACTCTGGTTGCAGTTTGAGCAGTGTGTGCGCTCATTCGTGGTATGCATTGGGTTGCAGTGGATGATTTATAGGCCATTTGGATGCATTGCGGTCCTTGTTGGATGCGCTGATAGGCCCAAATTGCCTTGTGGGATGCTATTTTTATGGATGCTTTGCACATGGATGCTATTTTATGCTGAGGGACAGCTTTGACACATTGCAGGTGACGCACTGATAGTGCTATGCTCTCTTGGATGAGACATTATTGATGCATATGCCAGTGGACAGTGTTTATGCTTGAGTCATTTGGCACTTATTGGCATTTTCTTTTGGGCCAGATTTGCTCATATGGATGCATAGTATATGCACATGAGTCAGATGCTTTGAGCTTTTGGTAATATTTCACTCTATTGTGGCATACACATTTGGGTGCACCTAGTATTTGGTGTGATTCTCTCTTGCAGGTACTAGCATTTGGGATTTTGCTTTATTTGCATCATGGCATCCTCTTCCACGTCTGAAAAGGAGTTTTTCAGCATTAGAAAGTTTGATGGGACAAACTTTTCTATTGTGGCATACACATTTGGGTGCACCTAGTATTTGGTGTGATTCTCTCTTGCAGGTACTAGCATTTGGGATTTTGCTTTATTTGCATCATGGCATCCTCTTCCACGTCTGAAAAGGAGTTTTTCAGCATTAGAAAGTTTGATGGGACAAACTTTTCTTTGTGGAAAGAACAAATAAGGGATGTGCTTATTCAAAAGAAGCAGATTAAACCCTTGGCAGGGATTGAAGCTAAGCCTGCAAATATGTCTGAGGATGATTGGAATGAGTTGGATGCATTAGCACAGTCTACTATTAGACTTCATCTTGCAGAGTCAGTTTATTTCACAGTAGTAAATGAGCAGACTACTGAAGATTTGTGGAAGAAACTGTGTGCCACTTATGAGAAGGAAACTGCCTCTAATAAAGTTTACCTCATGAAGAGGTTGTTTGAGCTGCAGATGAAGGAAGGGGTCTCCATTGCTTCTCACTTGAATGAATTCAATATTATTTTCAGCCAGCTTCAGGCTCAAAAAATGAATTTTGATGCGGAGACTAAGGCAATATTTCTCTTATGTTCATTGCCATCCTCATGGGATACCTTCCGTACAGCTATCAGTAACTCTGCACCTGGTGGAGTACTGAAATTTGATGATGTTGTGGGTAGCTTGTTGGCCGAGGAGATTAGACGGAAGTCTATGGATGGCAACAAGCAGGATGCAGCCTTAAATGTGCAAAGGGGCAGATCACAGTTCAGGGGGAAGTCCCAAGAAAGAGGAAAGTCTCGTAGCAAATCCAGGGCACGGAACATTGAGTGTTACCATTGTGGCAAGAAGGGCCATATGAAAAAGGATTGCTACAAGCTGAAAAGAGAGCAAAAGAATAAGAAAAAGAATGCAAATTGGGGTGCAAATCAAAAGGAAGAGAGTCCAAGGGAGGACAAAGGAAAAGTGAAGATCGAGGAGATCAATGCAGTCACACATGATAGTGACAATGATGTTCTCTTCATGTCTAGTTTATCTACAGAGTTGCTTACCACTTCAGATGATGCATATTCCCAGGATTGGATTTTGGATTCTGGTGCTTCATTCCATGTTACTCCCCATAGGGAATGGTTCTCCACTTATGATAGTGGAAAGAAAGGTTGTGTGCATCTTGGAAATGACTATGCATGTGACATAGTGGGAGCAGGTGACATAAAGTTTTCTTTTGCAAATGGGTCTGCATTTGTTTTGAAACATGTGAGACATGTGCCTAAGCTGACCAAGAGTCTTATTTCAGTGGGTCAGCTAGATGATGCTGGTTTTCACACCACTTTTGGCTTTCAGAGTTGGAAAATTCAGAAGGGCTCTATGCTTTTGGCCAGGGGTGCCAAGTGTGGGACTTTGTATCCCTTACATGTATCAGGGGTATTTGATCATGTTGTTGCAATAACTGAGCAGCCAAGCACTTCTCTATGGCATTGCAGGTTGGGGCACATGAGCCAGAATGGAATGAAACTCTTATGCCGTTTGGGTTATGTACTGCATTTGAGTTTCTCTGATTTTGAATTTTGTGAGCACTGTCTCTATGGGAAGCAGACTAAATCAGCCCATAAAAGAAGGGGAAAGAAAGAGTTTGAAATGCTTGATTTGGTGCATTTAGACATATGTGGTCCCATGCCTACACGGTCATTAGGCGGGGCTGAATACTATGTGACATTCATTGATGATGCAACTAGGAAAGTGTGGGCTTATGCTATAGCTCGGAAGAGTGATGTGTTCCAGGTATTTCAGAAATGGCTGGCCTTGGTTGAGAATCAGTCAGGTAGAACGCTTAAATGCCTACGGACTGACAATGGTGGAGAGTATCTCTCTCATGACTTTCAGCATTTCTGTGATACACGTGGGATTAAGAGGGAGCTCACATCCCCTTGTACTCCAGAGCAAAATCCAGTTGCAGAAAAGATGAACCATACCATTCAAGAAAGGTTGCAATGCATGCTTTCCAATGCAAGTCTTTCTGGTGGTTTTTGGGCTGAGGCAATGAAGACTGCAGTGCATGTGATCAGTGCATGTGATCAATAGATCACCTAGTAAGAGTTTGGATGGTGGTATTCCTGAAGAGGCATGGAGTGGCAAGAAGCCCTCTTACTCTCATTTGCGTATATTTGGGTGTGAGGCATATGCACATGTGCCAAAAGAGCTTCGAAAGAAGCTAGATCCTAAGTCTAGGAAATGCATCTTTCTGGGTTATGGTGAAAGTGGAGAGATGGGCTATCGTCTCTGGGATCCAGAAGTAAAGAAGATCATACGCAGCCATGATGTGGTCTTCAATGAGAAGAAGATGCATAAGGCACCCATGAGGGATGTGGAAATGAGGAGAATCACTTTCCAGGATGTGAATCCACCTGCATATGTTGATAGACAGCAAGCTGTCCATGCACCAAATGTGCAAGAAATGGTACAACCAAGTACTCCCACAGGTATACAATCAAGGGTAGATGATGGATCATCTATTGGTGGAAATGATGAGCCAAATGTGGCTGATATCCAAGTGGGACAGCAAGTTGAAATTCCCTTGAGAAGATCATCTAGAGTGTCTAGACCTCCTGATAGGTTTGTTCCAGGGGTAGACTATGTGATGCTTACTGATTGCGGGGAGCCTTCTTGTTACAAAGAGGCTATGATGCGTGAGGATCAACGCAAGTGGGAGTATGCTATGCAATCAGAGATGATTTCACTTATGAAGAATAAGACTTGGGACTTGGTTTCTTTGCCACATGGAAAGAAAGCATTGCCATGTAAATGGGTCTACAAAATGAAGGTCACAGGTGATGATGTGCCTAGGTACAAGGCCCGATTGGTTGCTAAAGGGTTCAAGCAAGAGAAGGGTGTGGACTTTGATGAGATATTCTCTCCGGTTGTGAAGATGACCACACTTAGATGCATGCTTGGACTAGTGGCAGTAGAGGATATGGAGCTTATGCAAATGGATGTCAAGACAGCTTTCTTGCATGGGGATTTGCATGAGGAAATTTACATGGTGCAACCGGAAGGTTTTGAAGAAAAGGGCAAAGAGCATTTAGTTTGCAAGCTAAAGAAGAGTCTCTATGGTCTTAAGCAAGCACCTAGAGAATGGTATCAGAAGTTTGATGCTTTCATTCGGTCCCAGGGTTTTAGAAGGAGTGAAATTGATCACTGCCTCTACACTAAAAGGGCTAAGGATAATAGCCTGATAATCTTGGCACTATATGTGGATGATATGCTATTGGCTAGCAAGAATACTTATGAGCTAGATGCATTAAAGGCCAAGTTGCATGAGGCCTTTGATATGAAGGACTTGGGACTTGCAGGTCATATTCTTGGTATGCGCATCACGCGTGATCGGAGTAGGAAACTCCTTTGGCTTTCACAAAAAGAGTATGTTACAAAAGTATTACAGCGTTTCAATATGGAGGGGGGGAAGGCAGTGAGTACTCCATTGCCTCCATATGTGAAACTGAGTCATACAGATAGTCCCAAATCAGATGAGGAAAGGGCCATGATGGCCAAGGTTCCTTATGCATCAGCAGTTGGGAGTCTTATGTATGCTATGATAGCTACTAGACCAGACATTGCATTTGCAGTGGGAGTTGTTAGCCGGTATATGGCTAATCCAGGAAAGAGGCATTGGGAGGCAGTTAAGTGCATCATGAGGTACATGAAGGGTACCAAGGAGATGTGCATTTGCTTTGGTAAAGGAGACATGCGTGTACTTGGGTACACAGATTCAGACTTGTAAAGAAGAAGGGAGAGAGATAGGAGACTCAAGTTCAGCTTTCTTCACAACACACAAAAGAGAGAGAGGACACAAGGTTGGAGGGTGAAGCCTTTCTTCACTTTTGCACACAACAACAATACAATAGAAGAGGGAAATACCCTATATGTCAAAACCTAGAATACGTGGTTCATATGTGAACCCAAACCAAAAACATACGTGGTAGTCTAACTACACCACAAGTACAACTAACATAGGCGGTGACATAAATGATAGTCATCCAGGAGATATGTCGGGGATAGAGCTTGATATCTCAACACTCCCCCTCAAGCTCAAATCCATCTCACGTACACCAAGCAAGCTCCTAAATCTGCGAAGCTTCTCGGTACCCAATGCCTTCGTAAAGATATCAGCCACCTGCTCCTCAGTGCTGACATAGACAAGATCAATCTCACCAGCTAGAACCTTCTCTCTCACAAAGTGATAATGCACCTCAATGTGCTTCGTTCTAGCATGATAAACTGGGTTATTAGCAAGCATGATGCTGCTAATGTTGTCACAATGAATGACAACTGCTGCATGAACTGACTGTCCCATATCTGCAAGTAGCTTCCGTAACCAAGCTACCTCACATGCAGCCATTGCTGCACCCCTGTACTCAGCCTCTGTGCTCGACAAGGCAACTGTTGGCTGCTTCTTGCTGCTCCAACTGATGGCACCACTCCCAAGGGAAAACATAAAACCACTAGTAGATCTCCTGTCTGAGACACTACCAGCCCAGTCAGCATCTGTGTATCCATGTACCTGTAATGCACAGCCAGCTTCATAAAACAGTCCATAATGCAATGTGGACTTCACATACCGCAGTATGCGCCTAGCCGCATCCAAATGTGGCTTCCTCGGTGCCTGCATAAACTGACTCACCAGCCCCACAGCATAGCTCAAATCTGGTCTGGTTATAGTCATGTAAATCAAGCTACCTACTATGCGCCTGTACATAGTAATATCTTCAAGAAGCTCACCTGTTTCTGCATTGAGCTTCACATTCTGCTCCAATGGAACAGAAATAGGCTTACAGCCTGTCATCCCATATTTGGACAGCATGTCCAAACCGTATTGCCTTTGCAACAGCCATATCCCACTCGGGGATCTAATAACCTCAATGCCCAAGAAGTAACGCAGCTCTCCCAAATCCTTCATCTCAAATTTCTGCTTCAACAGCAGCTTCACTTCATTAATGTCTGCATCACTATCACCTGTAATAATCAAGTCATCAACATAGATGACTATAAGCACAATCCCTCTGTTTGTCCTTTTCACATAAAGTGAAAAATCTGAATTGGAAATCTGAAATCCAATAGTGAGAAGATATTGCCCTATCTTGTCTGACCATGCCCTCGGCGCCTGTTTTAAGCCATACAAGGCTTTGCGCAACCTGCATACAAAATCGGGGTGTGCATTATCCTCATAACCTTCTGGCTGCATCATATAAACCTCTTCCTGCAAGTCACCATGCAAGAAGGCATTTTTCACATCCATCTGATGCAAAGACCATCCCTTTGCAGCAGCCATAGCAATTACTGCTCTCACGGTTGCCATCCTTGCAACTGGGCTGAAAGTTTCCTCATAGTCAATTCCATATGTCTGTGCAAAACCTTTGGCAACCAATCTTGCCTTGTACCTGCTAACAGACCCATCAGCATTGTGCTTTACTTTGTAAACCCACTTGCAGCCAATAGCCTTCTTATCATGAGGCAAAGGCATCAAATCCCAAGTGTGGTTTGCATCCAAGGCAGCCATCTCTTCATCCATAGCTGCTTCCCAATTTTTATGCCCTGCTGCATCCTCAAAACATGTGGGCTCAGGCTCCTCTAGAACCTTGACCATATAAGCATAGTGATGTGCTGTATACCCATCATATCTCAGCCTGTCAACTGGATACTTAATACGAGTGGACCTCCGTACAACTGGATCAGTTGCAGGAGTCTTTAAATCATGCCTGCTTTTCCTTGCACCAGGTGTAACAACAGAAGGAATCCCAAGTTCCTCATCAAGGCTCATTTCAGAGCCGCTTGACTCTCCATCAACATGAGAGCTACCAGCAGACACATCAAACACTGGAGCATGGTCCACTTTTTCTTTTCCCTTATGTGATACCTGCACAACACTATCAGGGCTGCCATGTGACGATTCACTAGATCTCAATCTCCCTGTCCATGCATTAGATCCACTAGTAGAGGGCTCTCTGGGTCCACTCAAGGCTTGAGATTGCTGCTCTGCATTTATTGCAGCATTCCCATTTCCTGCATCTGCATCTCCTACCATAACAGTTGGTGCATACCAGCTGCTCATTTCATCAAAAACAACATCTCTGCTCACTTGCATTTTGCGGGTGGAAGGGTTATAACAGCGATACCCTTTCTGGTGCTGAGCATATCCAATAAAGATGCATTTTTCTGCCTTTGGATCCAGCTTTGTTCTCTTCTCATCAGGAACATGAACATAAGCTATGCAACCAAATACCTTCAAGTGAGAAATATCTGGTTTTTGGCCTGTATACATTTCTTCAGGCGTCATGCCATGGACAGCTGCAGTGGGGGTTCTGTTCATAATATAAACAGCAGTTGCTACTGCTTCAGCCCAAAAATAATCAGGCATGTTTTTCTCATTTAGGATCGCCCGTCCTACTTCTGCAATATGCCTGTTCTTCCTTTCTGCAACCCCATTCTGCTGAGGGGTAGACCTGCATGAGTACTTCCTTTGAATTCCCTGTTCTTTCAGATATTCACAAAATTCTTCTGAAAAGTACTCTCCCCCTCCATCAGATCTTAGCACTTTAATATGCACACCTTTCTCTTTTTCAACCATGGCCTTAAAAGCCTTGAAGTGGCTGAACACTTCACTTTTGTGCTTCATAAAATAAATCCACACCTTCCTAGTGTAGTCATCAATAAACGTCACATAATAATGGCATCCACCAATAGAAGCAGCTTTGGTTGTCCAAACATCTGAATGGATCACTTCCAAAGGTCTTTTGCTCACCTTAGCATTTTTGGGAAATGCATGTCTGGCCTGCTTACCCATTTGGCATGCTTCACATACCTTTTGCATTCCCTCAACTCTGAATTTAGGCAAACCTGCAACAATGTTTTTCGTTTGCATAGATTTCAGCCTTTGTATATTCACATGCCCAATGCGCTTGTGCCATATCTCAATATCTGCAATGACACCTCTCCCATGCGCAAACATAGCAGCTTTCACCTCAGGCATATCAACATCCAAGGTGAACATTCTTCCATTTTTGTTGCCTTTCGCAACCAAGCGGCATTTATTTTTCAGGTCTTCAACGAAGCATCCATCAGGATTAAATCTAACCTGCAGACCTTGCTCAACCATTTGGCCAACTGAAACCAGGTTCTTAGTGATTTTTGGAACATGAAGTACATCTGCCAAGTACTTTGTTTTGCCATCCTGCATAGCCAATGGCACTTTACCAACCTGCGTAATTGGGTGCGCAGTATCATCACCTGTTTCAACATAACCTGGCTTATCCAAATTTCTAACATCATGAAACCACTCACCATGACTGGTCATGTGATTAGAGGCACCTGAATCAACATACCAAACATCATTGCAAGCTGCAGCATCTCCTGACATGGAGTTAACCATATGCTGCATCACAAAAAGGTGCTCATTTCTGTCGTCACCATGCCCACTTGATGATGCATAGTTGCTTTGCTGCAACTTCCCACTTTTGATGTCATTCTGTTTTTTATAGCATGTATTCTCCTTGTGTCCAGGCTTTCCACAATAATAGCATTCTGTGCTGCTATTTACTTGCTGGTTCCTTTGCCATGAACCACGGCCTCTTTGGCTCCCCCTGCCTCTAGAACTACCACGTCCTCCTCCATAGGACTGGTTTTCCTGTTGTTGCTGCTGGTTCTGATTTCCTGCACGGCCACCAAAACGGCCTCTTCCTCTACCCCTGCCTCTACCTGTATTTGAGTAGAAAGCAGTCTCTTGAGAAGCTGAGGTGGCTGAACCACCATTCCTTTGCTCTTCACTCAGCAAGAGAGCAATAAGTTCCTGAAAATCAGGAAATGTTTCACGGACTCCAATGGATGTCCGAAACTGTGCATAATCTTTCCCAAGACCATTCAAGGTCACGGACACTAAGTCCTCATCATCAACAGGTGCTCCAATGGAGGCAAGAGAATCTGCAAGGCCTTTCACCTTCAAGGAATACTCATTTATATTCAGATTTTTCCTTTGCACATTGTGCAACTCCTGCTTTAGCTGCATCTTTCGTGCTTTGGTATTTGTGCTATACAGCTTCACCAATGTATCCCATGCCTCCTTAGGCGTCTCTAGATCCTGTATATGCACAATCATAGAATCTGAAATGCTAACGGACAGCCAATACAGGCATTTTCTGGCTTTTTCATGCCATTCTTTAAAGGCCTTCAATTCAGCAGGAGTGGGAGCAGCACCCAAAACTGGTTCTGCAGTTTCACCACTGATGTAATCCCAAACTCCCTTTCCCATAAAGAAGTTTGTCATCCTGAACTTCCATGCTTGGAAGTTGTTCTTGTCCAGCTTCTCACTGACAATGGTAGACAGATTCTCAGACATTTTACAAATCACGAATTGCAACAGCAACCTGTAAACACAGCAAATGCCTCAGAAGGGCAAATAGCAAAACTTCTGCAAAGAGCCTCACAGGGGCAGATCTGCAACACTGACGAAAGTGGTATTTCACCACACAGTCACTTCCTAGTGACGATTTTGCATCAACAGGCAACAGGCATGAATCTGCAACTCCCAATATCTCTGCACACAGGCATACGACGCAGTTTCTGTGGCACCTTTCCACCGACTGGCCGCGCGCAGTGGTCGCACAGCAAAAACAGGGCCTTTTTCTGAGTGCCTGCGAAGGACTTCCGCCCTCAAAACAGGCCCCGAAACGGCCACAAAGCATATACTGCGCTCTCGCCGCACCGCGAAGGGCCTCTCAATCTGAAGCAGTGCACTCCTGCACTTCTGGCTGTGCTACCTGCAAAGATTTGCTCCCAAACTCGAAGTAGGAAAGCAACACTGGTCCTCTTACCAGGACACCACAAACTTGGCTTTCTTTCTTGAGCTCCTTACCACGAACAAGGCTCTGATACCATGTAAAGAAGAAGGGAGAGAGATAGGAGACTCAAGTTCAGCTTTCTTCACAACACACAAAAGAGAGAGAGGACACAAGGTTGGAGGGTGAAGCCTTTCTTCACTTTTGCACACAACAACAATACAATAGAAGAGGGAAATACCCTATATGTCAAAACCTAGAATACGTGGTTCATATGTGAACCCAAACCAAAAACATACGTGGTAGTCTAACTACACCACAAGTACAACTAACATAGGCGGTGACATAAATGATAGTCATCCAGGAGATATGTCGGGGATAGAGCTTGATATCTCAACAAGACTATGCAGGGCATGTGGATAGTAGGAGATCCACTTCTGGTTATGTGTTCACCTTTGCAGGTGGTGCAGTGTCGTGGATGTCTCGCACACAGAAGTGCATTGCTTTGTCTACCACAGAGGCTGAGTATGTTGCAGCCACAGAGGGTTGCAAGGAGGCTATATGGCTTGATCGGCTAGTGGGAGATTTGGGGATTCATGCAGGTGTACCGACATTGCATAGTGATTCCATGAGTGCTATTCAGCTAGCACGGAATCCGGTCTTTCATGCAAAGACCAAACACATTGAGGTCAGGTACCATTTCATCAGGGAGGTACTTGAGGACAAGCGCATAGAGCTTGTCAAGGTTCATACAGATGATAACCCTGCAGATATGCTGACGAAGAGTCTACCTAGTCAGCGGTTTGAGTATTGTCGTGTATTGATGGGCTATTGATGGGCATTGGATAGTATGCTCACTGGTTGTTCTCCCTTAAAGGCACATTGTCCTTTAAGTGGGAGGTTGTGGGGGTTAAAGGTCACTGTGCCTTAACCCCAGTTATGTACAATACTCAAACACATATATAAATGAATGAAAAAAGAAGATTAGGGTGGTTCTGCACCCACCAAAAACTTGTGTGGCTCTCTGTCTCTCTCTCTCCCTCTCTCTCCTTCTTCCATTCTTGCTTCCGTTGAGAGCACTCTCATCCGGCTCTTCAGTTCCCATTTGGTCCTATTAGCATCAGGGACATGCACAAAATAGTCACATCCAAAAACTCTGAAATGTGCAGCTGAAGGTTTCTTACCAAAAAAGGCATACAGTGGAGTCATTCCATTCACAGCCTTCGTGTAGCTACGATTCAGAATGTAAACTACCGTGTTACATGCTTCAGCCCAGAAAGCCTTTGGCAAATCTTTCCCTTTCATCATACTCCTGCCTATTTCGCAGATGACGTGCATCTTGCGCTCTGCTACTCCATTTTTCTGTGGTATATGTAGCTACGATTCAGAATGTAAACTACCGTGTTACATGCTTCAGCCCAGAAAGCCTTTGGCAAATCTTTCCCTTTCATCATACTCCTGCCCATTTCGCAGATGACGTGCATCTTGCGCTCTGCTACTCCATTTTGCTGTGGTATATGTGGCGGGGGTTTCTGCCTCTTGATCCCATGACTTTTGCAGTAACTTTCGAATTCACTTGATGTGAACTCTCCACCTCTGTTTGATCTCAACTTCTTCACCTTCCTCCCCATTTCTTTCTCGACCATTACATGCCATTTTTTGAACTTACTAAAAGCTTCATCTTTAGTCTTCAGGAAGTATATCCATATCCTTCTACTGTAGTTGTCGAGATCAGCGTCATGAAGTAGTAGGAACCACCCAAAGCTTCCGCCCTCTCCATCTTTCCACAAAGGTCCATGTGAACAAGCTCTAGAGGAGCCTTTGCCCTGCTGGCCTCTTTAGAAAAGGGCTGCCGATGCTGCTTACCCATCATGCAAGCTTCACATACATCAGGCAGATCTGTAATCTCTGGTAGGTCTGCAATCATTTCACTTTTATGCATCTCTTGTAAAGAACTAAGGTTTAGATGACCAAACCTCTCATGCCATAGCTTAGTGTTGCTCACATTGGTTCGAGCACTGAAAGCTGAGAGTTCGTAGATGTTGTTGCGCCGTGTACCTTTACCAATGACCTTCCCTTAAAGATCCAAAATTTGTGTACAATTCTTATCGAATTGAACTTTGAGGTCCCAATCCGTGATCGCAAAAATGGACAACAAGTTCCTCTTGATATCTAGCACATAAAGAATATTGGACAACTGTTTTACAACTCCATCTTACTTAAGAGCAATCATACCTTTTTCTTTTGCTGGACATTTTGCATCATTGCCGACTGCTACCAGGATGTCATTGCCTACCGGATATAGAGAGGTATACCAATCCTTACGACTGGTCATGTGGTGCGATGCACCACTTTCATTAATCCAAGGTTCATCTGTAGGTACATGAACTACCTCCGTGCAAATCTCCTCAATTGCTATGAATAGCTCTATTGGTACTGCCTGCGCGCTGTTGCTGGACTCTTTCTTTACTTCGTTCTTCTCATTTGCAATCTTCTTTTGGCACTCATTCTGCTTGTGCCCTGCCTTGTTGCAATAGAAGCACCCGATCTTGTTCTTTCTCTTTTTATCATTAGAAGAAGATGGGTTACCAGAGTCCTTACCCTTACCTTTCTTTGATCCAGCCGAGAAAGCCGAATCTTCTCCAGTCCTCGTCTTTTGACGCATCTCCTCATCCAGAAGCATTGAGCTGAAATCCTCAAAGTTGAGGGGCGGATTTCTGTTCTGCATATTCAACGCCATAACAAGACTGTCGTACTTTGGTGGGAGAATCTGTATGCACCTTCGTGCTAGATTCTCGCTGGTGATGGTGATGCCAATCGCAGTCATCTGATTGCGTAGATTCTTCATCCTGGTGATGAACTTCTCTGCCGTTTCAGACTCAGATAGTTTCTCATTCGTGAGTTGAGTCTCCAGATTCTGAATCCACGTCTGATTCGTGGTCTCATACTAATTTATCAAGACCGTCCATGCCTCCTCCGTTGTGGTGACATGTTGAATTAACGCCATGACAGAATCACTTACACTACAGACAATAGAACACAACGCATCTCATTTCTTCTTGTCCACGTGAGAATCTCATCCGCAGTTGGTACTATCTGGTGTCCTGCATTAGCTAGATTCGGTCTCGCGACCGGCTTCACATCCACCCCAGTAGCAATATCCCAAAGCTCGTATGCACTTAGGATGGTCTTCATATTGAACTTCCAGAGTGGATAATTAGTGCCGTCCAACTTTTCGCTTTCGCCAAATGGTGGGATTCGCAGTCTTGCGGACTGGGCCATCTCTCACAATTTGCTCGCAAACAGAAACACACTACCAAATCTTCTTGCTAGAGCCCAAGCTTTGATACTATGTAAGAAAACAATACAACGTCTATGCTCAACAGATAATAGGATCTTGTATGCAAGAGAGAAAAGCAGATAGTATGGAGAATAAAAAATTTGACTACTGTAAAACTGAAATAATAGATGGCGCTGCCTCCCAACCGTGCGCTCCTATGTGAGAAGCTTCGATGGCATGCTGGAAACAGTAGAGTACGGAGACTAGATGCTAAGGAATCAAGGTTGCTATAGTCAATGATGATGATGGGATTCATGGGCTTGCTCTTATATAGCCACCAGTCGTAGTCGATTAAACCCAATTGGATGACCGACCCAATCCACCCAAAACAATCGACTGGAGGTCAGTTTCAAAATAGGCCACCGACCACATGATAGAACCGTGGCGCAAAATAGAGCAACTAACCTACGGACTCCGTTCGGCCCAGAGCCATCCGGGATCATCTGGGGCTCCAAACGGGCCCGGCAACCCGAGAGTGGGCTGCCTCAGGAAATGCTCCATCTATCCTTAGTGCAGTCAGTCATGGGATGCCTTCCTGCTTTTTAATTCCCATTACAACCCATAGGAGCAAGAATAATCCATCATGCACAAGGCCTTTCTATGGACTCCTTGGCTTTTGACCCATCAAACTTTACACATGGGCTTACCTACACAGCTTTGTCACGTGCATGAGACCTTGCAAGCTTGTCCATCCTGTGCCCCTTGGAAAACAAGCACATCAAGTGGATAAAATTGTGCTCGAAGAGATTGAGCACCTCAAAAACTCACATGTGGAAGCCATACAATATGACTTTGAGCGACCATGCACAACCCATACTCCTTGCAATTGCTCAACACAAGATCATTCCACTCGCACAAGGTAGACATACTCTTGTCACAGTATCCTCTCAGCAACAATTCTTTGCTTGCAAGAGTTGCATATTAAGCGACATGACACAGCCAACATTTCAAGCTTTTAACACACATGGCCTAGGGCTAGCTACGTACCACAAAGAGTGGAACACAATCCAACAATGTACAAGTTTCAACAAAGAGGGTGTTGAGTACTTGCTAACAACATGCAAGTCTTTTGTTTCAAATGACTTCGCAATAATCAACATTTACAAATCACCTAAGGCAAATGCCAACATCCTCCTCCATGCATTTAAAGTCTTAATTAATAAATTGCGTCAAACTTCTCAACTTACATTGCCAGTGACTTCAACATTTGTCACAACAAATCCACTCCAAGCTTAGCAAAACTTCGGCACTTCATGAACACTCAGAACATGGACCAACTAATTACACTACCAACAACACTCCATGCATCCATAATTCCCACATTTGGGTACCAAAAAATTGCATGACACATGGCATACATGAAACAAATTATATCTCCTGGTCAAACCACTCACTCGTGTATACTACACTTTACAAGAACAAACAGCTAGCACACACGAATCATCACGAAATCATGTCACTTGGGCAGGCCAAATGAATTTAATTCATCTTGGTGACATTCTATTCATTGTTGAAGCTATCGATTTTATAAGTTTCCTTTGATTAAGTAGTTAACGTTGTAAGAATGCATATAACCTAAGTTTTGCTTGATTTAACATATAAAATAGATAATTATTATTATCTACATATTTATCTTTTTTACATTAAATTTAATTGTATTAAATTTAACCTTATGGAATATTGATGAAATTATAAGTAAGATAAACTTAACTAACTTGAGTTAAATTTAAATAAGTTACCTAGATCTAAATTTAACTAAGTTACCTAGATCTAGATGAATGAACTATGATTGATTAAATAGCAAGAAGACTTATCATGGATTTATTATGGATTTATTAAGTTGTGAATGAGAGATTAACATAATGTAAGAGTAAGCTAGCATAAGATTAACTAAATATTTCACTTAAGTGCATTGGTTATTAGGTTACTGATTGTTATTGGTTGGAAAAGTGAATTAGTTATTTCATGATTAGTATTTGGTCAAATTGAGATTCCAAGCTAGGACATAAAAAAGATTTAGGGTTTAGAGGGATCTAAGACAAGGAGACAAATCTATATAACATACAATAGCCCGTCCTCTTCCTTGATTTGATCTTATTTGCAAGAAACAAGGAGAGGAGAAGAGAAGCAAAGTAAAGCAAAGAAATGCAAGTATTGCTTGTATCCCTTTCAATGTTTATTTGTTTTAATTTATATTACTTTGTATCCCTTTCAATTTATATTTGTTTCTTTTCGTTTTGGGATTTGAAACACAGAATGTTTGAGAGATTTCACATGCGCACCACCTACAACTAGCCCTCCAAAGGGGGCTTAGGGAGGGGAAGGGAAGGATGAGGACAAGGTGGAGGGAAACCCCTTTTTAGACGGTTGGTTAGCCCATGTGGCCATGGCTAGGTGGACTACAGCTAACCCCTCTACAAGGGGGTTAGCGGAGCGAAGACGAGGGCAAGAGGAGAGAAGCAGTTGTGAAGGGATATCACATGGGATATTGCCAACCGTCTCCAGATAGGTTGGAGAGGATTTCATTCATGCATGTCTACGTTGTCCTCACAAATAGGATGAGAATAACATCATGACGTTGGTAAGCAAAAAATAGCATGAGAATAACCTCATGAAATTACCACTAATACATTTTGTGATGATCTTTAGAATATCGATGATAATATGGCTTATATCAAAAAGCTGTCCAACTGTTATCATCATTAATAATATCAATACCATTGGCATATGGATGGATAATACTGACAATAGTACGACTTTTATCGACAATACTATTTCTTTGTTTCCAAAAGCTTTCTACTTACAAAAATCTTGTGAGAGCTACAAGCACTCTTCAATCGGCAAGATTCTAATCCATAGCTCTTGCACCTAGCATGTTGGGGTAAGGTAAACCATAATCGAGTCATGAGAGGATGGGAACGAGGGTGGTTGCAAAAGTCCTTAGTTATGCAATATCTAGCATATTGAGTTGAGGGTTTACCACAAATGCAAGCCAACGAATCCAACTAGAGCAACTATATTCATGTATGGTGCTAGTGGTATTTGGAGAGATTGGATTAACACACGTCTATGCTTCCTAGATTTTTGTTTAAAAAGCCACAAGTAGAAAGAGAAGAAATAGACACGATGATACTGTAAGTGCAACAAGAGCACCATCAATAGCTAGGAGAAGTACTACACAAGTAATGAAACGGGCTTCAATTAGGAGGTAGATTACAAATGTAACTAAAAGCATAGAAGCCTTGCTCATTCATACTATCCACGATCAACCTATAACTGAGGGTGTTAATGATATGAATCAAAATAATGCTCCACAATCACAAGTGGATGCAAAATCATCCCTACATTATGCTCATGAGAGTTCTAGTCAAGGTACAACTAGAGTCTCTATTGAAGGTTCTCAAGTAGCACAAAGGAGAGCACTAAATGTTGGGGGTTAAAAACATAAGTCTATCGGCCCAAATGGGAGTTTGCAACTAATTTGCACGACTAAGTTGAATGGAAATGTAAATTCTGTCATGAGGAGAAATCTAGAGGCTCCCTCTTATTTGGTTCTATAAAGAAATCTATTGCACTTTGCCATATTCCAAGGGGATGAGCAAGCTTTTGTATGAGGCGTCCTTCCTCAAAATGCTGATCAAATGTTAGACTTTACTTATCTAGTGTCTCAACTATTCCCATGGGCCATGGCATTTTCCCATCCCCGTTTTCATCCCTTGGGGGCTTGGTCTTCTCTCCTTAACATAATATAAAGTGAGATTTCCCATGGGAATTCATTGGTAGTAACCAAACCCTTGTCACATGCATGCTTGGAATTTGAAACAACGCCTTGTACTCGAGATTCCTCTATAAGAGACTCTATTAGTACATTAGATGTATACATACTTTTGCTTGGATATCCAAAGAACAACCTCAAAGTATACAATACACCATACCTTGTTTCCTTACGTGCACGTAGCTTGTACAAATAAGAGTGAATCCCTTGGAGATTAAACGTGACTCATCTTTCAATAAGATTTTTTTCTCACGTCTAAGGTATCATTGAGCTTTTAATATCCTGATGCTCACAATTGTCTCTACCCGATACTTTATTGATCCTTCATGATCTTACTACTCCGTTACGAGATGAGAACCATTGTTGGCACCATTGCATCATGTCCTTGTTCCATCTATTTATGCACTAGAGAGCTATGATTTTGCTCCACCTACGCATTTGCCATAAGAGCAAATTTGCATATGTATACCTTAAATCTTAAATGAAGATGATGCTTGCAATTGTCTCTACTCAATACTCTATTGATCCTTCATGACCTTACTACTCCATTATGCTCTAATAGAGATAGAGGGATGAGAACCATTGTTGGCATCATTGCATCGTGTCATCTATTTATGAACTAGGGAGCTATGATTTTGCTCCACCTACTCATTTACTATAAGAGCAAATGTGCATATGTACACCTTAAATCTTTTGTAAAATGAGCAAAAGAATGAAGGAGAGACCTCTCTCCATTCCTCTATCTCCAATCTCTCACCTCTAGCTTGCATTGCTCAGAAGAGTGGCCTTACACCTGCAGGCTCTAGCCTTTTCACAGGGGCACTAGCGCTGAGAGCTGCAAGCTCACCTTAGAGGCCACAACATCAATGAGTTGGACTCCCCTTTCCTCTCCCCTAGCCTTTACAGCCACTGCCTGCTTCCTTTTTCCATATGCCTAAGGTTAGGTCTGTGGAGTGATACCCTTCTAAGGCTCTAGGAAGAAAATGAGGACAAGAAGCCCACCCACAAAAACAGTGAAGGGATGGACGTAGCGGAGGAGGGCCGAAGCCTGCTGAGATGAAAGGAGGTAGCTAAAAGAAGCAAGATGCTCCTGAGCCTGCAGTGAGCCCACCCACAGCTTAAGTCCACCCCACAGCTCAAGTCTATGGAGCTGAATGCCCTTCACTTGGCAAGGTGTGAAAAAGTTCTGTTCCCTCTTGATAATTGTTTCTTGAGCTTTGCATCAATGGAATTCTTTGGAAGAGCAGTAAAGAGATTGAGAAAATCGTGTCTACCCTAGGTAAGGTTGAAACTGGAGGATTTGTCTTGCTAATCCTTTCTCCAAACGCGTCCCTAAGTTTTCCTTGCCGTTTCTTTTCAGGAGCCTCAGTTTTTTATAGATTAAGCAGAATTGAATTTGAGGCCAAAGAGTGGAGAGTGAGCTCCCAAAACAACTCAAAGCAGAGAGTGAGCTCCCAACACAACTTAAGCTGGGGAGTCGGCAAAAATAGGGCTGACCAGTCGGCTATTATGACCAGGCCTTCGGCCTATTAAAGGAGAGGCCCTGGGCCTCATAATTCATCCAACCATTCAGCAAGAGCAGGAGTGGACAGGAGCAGCCAGAAGCCACTCCCTTGGGCCTCACACTGGGGGTAAAGGAGAGTGGAAGGTGTGCTGCAGACTGAGTTCCCTAGAGGCTGGACCTTGGCTGTCTTCTAGGGCAGCAAGGTGTTGTGATCTGGACAGAAAGTCTCCTTACGCTCCAGGTGGAGCACGTGGGCTCGAGTCTAGAGATAACCGGAAGATAGAAGTACCTTGTGGTAAGATCAGAGGACCACACCATTAAGGGACTCTGGATCTATCTCTTTTGTATTGTGTCCATAGCTTTGGACGATATATTATTTTGGTGGTTTCTATATCTGGCTGGTTCATTGTCTATTGATGAGTCTGCACATCTATCCTATGCACATAAGTTTACAAGGTTTGTGATTCCACACCCCACACCTCACTGTGTGAGTTCCTGGGCTATTCTATCAGTCTTCTGCTGTGTGTACCCTCTGTTGGTCGATTTCTAACAGAGCCTCCACTACAAGGATCATGTCAGTTCCTCAAGAAGGCTTTGATCTTCCTTGCCAAGTAGCTTGAGCTGAGTGATTCTTTGTCACTCGCAAGAAGTTGGACGTCTATTCAAATTCTTCATCACCTAGATGGCTCAGTATTCTCAAATTGGTGGTTTAACTTAATGGAGGGGGATCCCTAACCCGTCGTAGATGGGTCCTGTTGCTCGTAAGAGTAAAAGAGAAGCAAAACTTATGCTCATGTTGTCATAAGTACCCATGCATAAGTTGCCATATGGGTTTTGAAAGGTTCTAAAATCTCAAATGATTGCTCTGATAGACAAAAAGGTGGTGAGGTATGATAACTTACGCAACCTGCTACTTGGTCGAACACTAAACAAGAGGCCAGATTGAGCCCACAAAAGGAGGGGTTTTGGGGGTCCAAAGTAAGCAGAAAACACTATAAACAGCAAGCAACAAGTAATTTAAGAAATCTGTACCCCTCGTCTCCAGCTGTATGCATTTTTACAAAGCCTAAAAAGACACAGTAACACATTGACACAGACTCTTCTCAGGGATGTTCCCCCTAATACCCATATATGAGGCCTTCCTAAGCTTTTGTTCAAGTCCAGAGGCAGTATTATATATACCTTTGTAAGACTAAAATATGTCCAATCATACAAACTTAGATTTTTTGTTGTTCTTAAGACCAAAAATGTACACAGAAAATAAAAGTCCAGAGGCAGTATTATCCCTCTAATTGTATCACCTTCCCCACGAATAATAAGAACAGCTTCTCCGCTTCTCATCATGACGTAGACTCCTCAAAGACAAAAGTAAAATGACTTTTTAAACAATTTCATTTCTTTTTCTCTGCAGTATGATACTTCATGATTTCTTCAACACCACAGCAGGACAAAACGCTACCTCATGTTTCCTAGTACCTTTGATGGATTCCAACCTTAGGAGTGATGCCAGCTGAGCCATCATTTAAAAACATTGCCTTTCTTTTGCTCCTGCAGTCCTCAACCCTTGCTACAAGAAGGGTTAAAAGAATATGCAAGTCAAATGCTGTGAATCACAACCTCTTGACCATCTGTTATGAATTCAAAAGCCTCCAAGAGCTTCAGTGGGGTGGCTATAAGCTCTTCTTATGCACTCTTTATTGCTCTTCTCCCTGCTGGTGATCTGCAAGTCTGATGCACTTTCTGAATTCCATAGATAGGGCTTGGAAGCTCTGCAAATTGGCCAACCAGACTGTCTGTCTACTGACCCATTTTGGTCAAACGGGCTGACCAGACCCAACCCTGTACTGCCGACCTGCTTACTGACCAACCATTTCCAGGCTCACCAGATCCATCTCTTGCCCTGTATCTGTTGCTGGCCTCTATTGGAGGTCATTCCAGGGACTGCTCCTACCAGCCATCCAGCCATATTCCAGGGCCTTGTACAGCCCTCCATACGGCCCTTTTAAGCAGCCCTACAATCCATACTTGGTGCTCACGTGGCAGCGTGCTTGCTGCCCACATGCAGCCTTCTTCTTTTTCCTCAGTCCAGGCCTGCTGCAAGTCATTTTCCTTCTGTCCTCCTCATATGGGGCTCACAGGAAGGGAGGTGACATCTAACCCCAAGAATCATTTCATCCTTCAAAAAAATATTTAGTAACAGTGTTACTGTTTCCAGTAATGTGATCCTTGCGCCATCCCTTGTTATCCAATTTTCCCAAAACCCCCTTAAATAAAATATTCATATACATAAAATGGCTATAGTTGGGGAGTGCGCCTCCATGTAAGTGCAAACTTGACAAATGGAATTTCCAAATTTTGTGCGTTTGAAAGTGCTATTTATACAAGCATACTGGACTAGACGATAAACAGTCTCATGAATACAGGAGGCTGTCCATGGTTTGGTTGGTTTAAACACCCATGAGCAATCTTCAAATCCACCATAACTGTAATAAACTAACCAATGTCCCAACCTGAAAAATGGTACACAAAGGTATCCTCAGATACGGACATCCTCTATTCTTGAAATGAGTCCACAATATTACCATACTTCAATATACTTCAATGTCTTCAGTATACCCCCTGCACCTCACTCCCCTACAACAACAATACCATACTTTTAACATCTTCAAGATGAGGACACGAGAGTCAGCCCTAACCCCCTTGCAGCCCCTACCCACACTCCTATTCAAAGGGGGGGGGGGGGGGGGGGTATGTAAAAGAAGAAAGTCATCGATTGAGCTCTATAGTGAGCAACTTTCCGATGGCAAAATGTCTTAAAAGCAGACATAATGGAACTTGTTGGTTTCTTTGGTATGTACACAGTGGAAAACTGATTTGCAAAATCCTACAGTAGACCACCTTGTCCCAGAATATATATATTCTATGTTTTTGTTGGGTCACATAGCAGACACTAATCTATGTGATAGTCACCCGAAACAACCAGAGGAGGATGAAAGTAACCACCATGCAGGCCAGGAAGAAATTGCAGAGAGACAAACTTTGCCAGCACCTTGATGGTGGCTCAGCCTGAGTACTGGCATCTCTATCATTCCATTGCTCCATGAAGCCTGTGTCTTCAGACCCAACGACGTTTTGCACTGTTGCACCGCATATTTCACAAATCCTGTCATAAGAAAACTTAATCAAACCGTACGAACACTATTCCAAAGAGCTTTGAACTACCAGAACCTACAACCTCTCGTTCTCATCCCTTTGGGAGCGTGTTACCCACCTATTTTTCGTTTTTCTTGAGATTCTTGATCTTTCTTATGAGAGTCTAAGCCCCAATATTTTGAAGATGCATTTAGTGTTAAACGAAGCCACGCCTGGAAGGTTTCCAGGGCAAGGTCGTTGTCGGCGTCAACTCATATAGAAATTTCATGTGAAGGCTATATAAACGTTCTCAAGACACCTATAGTTAAAGATGAAAATTGTAAGGTTCCAGTGTCCTTGGAAATTTGGAAGTAAACTCGTACGAGTACTATACACATTTGCTTTCTCATCTGGGCCAAGATCATCGGCCTTAGGGGAGGTTCACAACATGACAAACTACGATACAGCTGCCGGGCGAATGCATTGCGTTGGAAGTAAAAGATTTTGCACCTGTTTCCTCTGATTTTGAACCAGGCTTCGGCGCAATCTCGGTGAGCGATCGCCAGATCATCCTTGCAGTTGCAGCCCAACTGCATCGCTTCACTAGCACCCGGTTCGCTTTCGAAAACCAAATGGCAAACCCTGCATTTCTCATCCTCTTCGTTCTTGACGCTGCCTTGTCCCAAATCTAAGTCGAAAAGCTCAGCTTCAGCTACGCTGATCGCTTTCTCCAAGTCTAAGTGACTGTCAGGCAGGTCGTGAGGAGGGTCCCGTGTGCTCGATTTGGTAGCACCGTGATCGGGGACTAAGGCTCCTGCATCATGAGCATGCGCAGATGCAGCTACGGCAGCTGCATGCTCGTCGTGGTGGTGAACGGAGGCTTCATTTCCAAGCTTGATTTGTGGTTCGCCAGCGGTGGGATCGGGAAGGCATGGCATGGCGAGTGTTGTGGAAGAGGAGGCGTAAATGGGTCTGTCGTGAAAGCGCAACTGGTGCCGGAAGAATCGGTAACGAGCCAGAGCCTTTCAATCACTGGAGACTTTCAGCTGATGAGGAGCTAGGAGACAGCCTTTTTTTTGGATGTGGGCGAATGCGGCCAGCGCCGCTGGTCTTTGGCAGCTACTGCTGTGGGAGAGGGTACCGTTGCCGACAGCGAAGAGGAGCATGCTGCCACTTGTGAAGTCTGATGAGAAGGATTGGCGAGGCAAGACAAGTGCTATGTTTTACAGGGGCAGTTGAAGGTGAATCGTGAGTCTTTTTGGTGCTTTTGGTGAGGGGATTTACGTGCTGCAGAGGTTGAGAGAGCGGCTGCTGCATTGCTGTGTGAGATTGTGCGTGTCGTTGAGTGCAGTGGCTGGTGAAGGGCGGCACATCCAGACACACAACTCACACGTGCGTCTATAAAGGCATCCCTTTTGCTTGTCATGCACGCAATCACAATATCACATGCACATTCCCCCCATTAATTACGGTACGCCGCCTAAAGGGATGTTTGGCTTTCAAGAGCTCTCATCAACCCACTACGTTGATTTTCTCACGATCTAATGGTGTGGATTGGGAAAGCTTTGCTTTTTTTTATTTAATTGAGTGTATGAGGAGCACATACACACGCTTTTGATGATAAATCTATATAAAGGTTCCAACTTTGCACAACTCGTTGTGATTGATGCATTGTCAAGCTCTTGTGAAGAATACCATAAGAAGAATTTGTGGGAGAAAGTGTCGCTCCAAACTCTCGTTGCTCAAAAATTCGAAGACCAAAGGCTGTGCCCGAACACATCTGCTCAGGTATGTCTCTTTTCTGCCGTTTCCATAGCTTTTTCTGTTCTTTCCCGAATCTGCCTTTGCGACCTTATCTTCGTTAGCTAGGATGCCGAGTTGGGCACGCACCTCATGTATTCCAGCCAATGTATCACTTCATTGCAAACATGGCTCTGAGAGAGAGGTAGCTTGCTCCTCTTCTCATGATCAGGAATTCCATTGAGGAAAGGAAGGAAACGAGCTCAGGGCTAAGGAAAGAGAAAACTAGAGGCGGATCAGCGGGCAAGTATATGAACGGAGACTACCCAGGACCCCACCTCAAACCTTCATCCCCCCCACTGAGAAATCTTCCCTCCTTCCTACCAAAGCCCACCTCGATCACGTTCATGACGGATTCACTGAGAAATCTTCCCTCCTTCCTACCAAAGCCCACCTCGATCACGTTCATGACGGATTCACTGACACTTCTTTCAGTAGCATTGTTTTCAATCTGACTCCCAGCGTCGTTGGTGCTAGAATTATGGGCCTTCCTTCGGCCATCAAGACGCTAGGATTGGTTCCTGGTCTCTTGATGATCGTGTTTGTTGGGTTGCTCGCAGACACTGGCATGGAGATGATGCTTAAATTCTCCAATGCTGGCAAAGTCGTCTCCTATGGAGGACTCATGGTCGACTCCTTTGGGCACGTAAGACATATCCTCCTACAGTAGTGTGTATTGATAAATAGCCGGATTTCTACTACTAGCCTTGGTCGAAGATATCCCTTCAGACCAACTCACTTAAGCCGTTACTAGGCAGCGAAAACTCAATGCTTGGACACTCCCGAATGCTTTAATCCTGCATCTCAATAACCCTCTTCTGATTGCGAGTACAGAAACATGTAAAAAGTTGCCATATATAATCCACTAGAACAGCAACGATGCCCCATATCCTTAGCGAAAGGGAATCATAAGTATTAGTGTAGAAACGACGAACAAAATTTTAGACATTCACACGTTGGTTTGAGAGGAAATCAAAGATATAACTTGAGCTGGATTGCACTCGGATTCCTATTTAGTAGAACTCCTGAGACTTATGTGTGTGTGTGCACGCACTGGGGCTTCCCCAATACCGACCCTCCTCTCCTATCGTCCTATGGTAAACAATGTAGATAATTCTTGCTTTTAATAAATATTAACTATTTAGTTGAAACCCAAAAACCAAAGACTAAAGATGCGTGGCTTGAACAAAATTGTTTTAACACTTGCTATCAACTTTGTGCCTTGGACTATTTCCATTAGGTTTTGCTCGTATGCTATATTGATTGGCCATGTTTTTTTTCGAGATGATAAAATTTTTGAATTTGTTAAATTCATTGTACGATATCAACTTTTTACCTTGGGGTATTTTCGCAAGGATCTGCTCATATGGTATATTGTTTGATGTTGTCTTAATTACCTTAAAACCCAAAATAAGAAAGATTACAGATGCATGATAATGTTTTTACACATGCTGTCAACTTTGTACCTTGGAGTATTTTTGTAAGGATTTGCTCAAATGGTATATTGTTTGACCATGTTTCTAACGTAAATTTTTTTAAATATTTGTTAAGTTCACTATACAATATCAACTTTGTACCTTGGGGTCTTTCCACAAGGATCTGCTCATATGGTATATTGGCATGATCTTGACTTTGCAATTATAATATTGTCACATAATTTTACATTTTATGTCTCTTAACTTTGTATTTTGCTTTCGTTTAGGATGTGCTAAACGTATTGACATGGTGACCAAGGAACATTCCAAAGAATTGAAGAGGCCCTTTGCCTATATTCAAAGAGAAGTACTCTTACTCGTTGCACACATGGACAATACAATGATCGAAAAAATCAGGGATGATGACACTCTATTAGATGTATTCAAACAACATGTGATGCAAAGGCTAAATAAAATCAAAGAGGTGTCAAAGATACGAGATCAAGTAAAAGACATATTCACAGATGTAGCCTGGTCAGAAGAATTGGAAAAGCATGTGACGACCATCATAGGAAACATCACATATCATGCACAATATGTAGAGGAATCGCTATCTTCAAATGAGAAGTGTTTGGCTTGGCATAGTATGTGGAAATAAAGAAAAGCCCGTGGTATACGAGCAAATTTGTACGCGTTAGCTAAGAAGAATATTGGTCCAAATCCAACCGAGGAATATGCACGTGCCAGAATAAATACATCGAACAATGCTTCTACGCAACAAGTGGACAGTACTGCTACGACTTTTCCTACAGCAACCTATACTGCCTGGCTGCAAGATCATGCATATGAAATATATAAGGATAAAACAATCAGTGTTGGGTCTAAAGGGCAACTTTTCCTAGCAAGAATCAAAGGAGTACTAGGCATCAGCCCGATTGCTTATTATGTAGCAAAGAGTTTTAAAGGCAATGCAAAGAAAAGAGAGTCTACTTTCATGAAAGAATCAACAATGCAAGTTAAACATAGCGTCTTGGTTCGGCCGATTGCTATGTCAATAAGTGCACCACATTGGATTTTCACACCATATTTTAATGGAGGGACATTGTACACATTTTTCAAAGAAACTGAAAAAAGGTTCATGCATTCCAAGCTTGAGTTAGATACAGAGAAATTCCCTGCAAATAACATAGAACAGGTTGTGACTCTCGTACCAGAACTTTGTTTTGCTCTTTGCCTTGGCCTTCAGAAGCTGCACAAACAAGGTTGGATCCACAATGATTTGCACAGTGGAAATGTCCTTCTGGACTATGTAGCTACTATGCGAGTGCGGATTGGTATTTGTGACTGGGGACATGCTACATATGTAATAAATTCAAAGGAGAACTTGTTAGCTAGACATTCTAGTGAGGAAGATACTAAGTACAAGAATAGAATTTTTCTCTCTAGGTTGGATATTCTCAGAGCTTTGTAAAATCAGCCTTTACATAGCGAAATATGTACCCAGTTTACAGATTCTCACAGACCAAGCACAATGGTCAAGAGATGTTAAACTAGTCCAATACATTTCCAAAAGGATGCTTAAACAACATCCAAAAGACCGCATATCACTACAGAGTTCATGCAATCTATTTTCATCAAGGAGAATCAAGCCTGATATATGTATGTGACCATTACAAGAGATGGGATACGATATGATCCCAAATTAATTTTTTAATGTAATAAAGGCAAATCGAATATACAAAGTCATTCCATGCTGGTTGATCCTATATTCTATGTTTACATTTAATTCATAAGTATTCAGAAGCCCCCACAATTATCGCATTCCAGCTAATCCCCGTGTCGAATGGAGGGGAGCTTCTTGGAGAAGCTTCTCCAAGCTAGTTTAAAGACCAAGGTAGAGCAGAAAGGGCAGCTCTGAAAGCCTCTCCAAGTAGCTCACTGAGGGAATCTAATGCCTCTCGCACAATACAGATTATTTTTTGCAAATAGGCATGTTTTAATCTTTGACAAGCCAAACAAATTAATCAATTTAAGTGCGTGATCGATTAGTAGTGGCCACTAGCGAGAGTGAGGGGCTTACCAACCAAGGCACATGCACACATCATGAAGCACACACAGAGGTGCATTTTGTTCATGCGCAAACATGTCGTGAGCACACAGATACGCCCTTGGTGCTCAAATGGGGTGCCAAAAATCACACCATGCACAATTCTTTGGTGACTAGGTGTTGTTTGCCAGTCACCAAAGGTCAATAACATCACAAGAGGAGTGTGAACATAAATTCTTGGATTGGGGATGCACCCAAACCACATCCAGAGTGTCATCAAGCTGTGCACTCCAACTTGTGAGTGTGCACTGACATTCCCATGCAGATGGATCTTCTATGAAAGAAAAGTTGATTATGGGATGCTGGAGGTTGCTTTCATGCCAACCTCAAACCTTGACATGCAACAGCAGCTCAAGCAGTAGCGCACCTACCTACCCCCTCATTCAAATCTTGCATAGTGCACCTGCCTACCCCCTCAGTTGAATCTTGCATAGAGCGTGTAGGTCCTAGGTAGTGGGACCATTCGAATCTTGCATAGTGTCGGTGCCTACCTGCTCATCCAAATCTTGCATAGAGCACATAGGTCCCAAGAAGCGTGAACCAGCACGTAGGTCCTAGATAGTGTGAACCTTGCACAAAGCACGTAGGTCCTAGGTAGTGGGACCATGGGTGGGTGGGTGTGTTTTGTTTTGTTTTGTTTTGTTCTAAGATGGGATTGCTAGACAAACCTGTCTCTCTCTCTCTCACCTTGTAAGAGCATGCCACATGCATGTGAAACTTTGGCACACCTCTAAACAAGCTATCCCATTGCTCTATAGCAACTCAAACAATGACATTAGGCTATGAGGGCAAAGATGCGATGGCAGGCAAAGAGCAAGAGAAGACAACAACTACCAAAAGATGCACACTCGAACTTATAGAATGTGACAATTTTTTTGGAAATTCACCTAAGTGCTCCAAGATTGCAGTATGGAGGGCAATGGAGGGGGGGTTTGGGGGCCTCTCATTTTACTAGCATGCCTCCATTCCACAATCTAATGTGTAAACAATCTACCTACCTAGTCTACCTACATTCACAAATGCATGTGGACTTAATCCAAACCTCCATACAACCATTTCGCCTCTAACATGTGGCCAAGTTTTGTAAAACCGATGTGGGTCTTGGTGGTTTGACGCTCAAGTTCGTGTTGTTTGGGGTTGTTCCTTTAATGAGTTGATTTGGCTCCTAGGTTCGTCATTGGGGTGTGTGTGCAATCCCTCTAATGAGTCACTTTGGCTTCAAGGTTTGTGCGTTAGAGAGGTTAAACAACTCTCTCTCTCTCTCTCTCTCTCTCTCTCTCTCTCTCTCTCCCACTCGCTCCCTCTCTCTCTCTCTCTCTCTCTCTCTCTCTCTCTCTATCCCTCTCCTCCCCTCTCCCCCCCCCCTCTCCCTCCCCCCCCCCCCTCTCTCTCTCTCTCTCTCTCTCTCTCTCTCCCCCTCTCTCTCTCTCTCCCCCTCTCCCTCTCCCTCTCCCTCTCCCTCTCCCTCTCCCTCTTTGTATCCCTCTCTCTCTCCCTCTCTCTCTCTCTCTCTCTCTCTCATTCTCGTTCTCGTTCCAAACACCTACATCGATTATAACCACATGGCTCAAAGCTTGTGATTTTTAACAATACATTAAAGGAGCACTTTATTAGGACTGCCTCTTAGAGGGAGTGCTATACTAGAGAGTTGGATTGTCCTCTTGTGAATTGAGTTGGATTGTTCTCTGGTGAATTTTTCACCTATAATTATTTCTTTTTAAGTAATGTTCCTTAGGTGAAAAGTTAAAGCATAAGCTCTAAATAAGATTAGGAGGCACTCTATATACTTAAGGTATGTATGCTTTCCAATATACTAAGAGGCACTTTGGCACTCTTGTTAACACAAGTGCCCAAGCTCAAGTCAACTAACTAAATATTTCCATAGCCAAAGCAAAAAGGTAGTAGCAACCAAGTCACCAAGCTTTCTTCAACTGATTGAGCAAATACTCATATTCCATGAAGTAAACAAGAAGACCTTCCAAAGTGAAGGTGCCAAACAACTTTTTCTAGCAAAACTATAAGCTACTAGCAATGTTATATCCATGGATTTTAAGAAGGAAGACTGAAAGAAGGTCATCATGCAATCTAAGAAATTTCCACTTCCCACTTTATGGCCACCTACTCTACCCACAAGCCATCCTAAGCAATTTGTCAAAAAAGCATCCTCTTGGAAAAATCTTAGCAACCCTTTAGCACCCAAAGCTTCATATCCAAATTGAGAATCCCCAACCATTGTTTGTTCTTAAGAGCTATCATGGTGTGCCATAGGATGTTATGGAACCTTTGGGCCCATTTCCCTTGTGTGAGACAAAGTTCCTCATTTGTCTCTCAAGAGCATCCCAATTAGACCTACTAAAGCACTAGGTAAAAGAGATATAAACTGGAAGAGCATTTAATATATGCTTAAGAATAATAATTCATGCATTCCATCCAAGTATTTGGGTTCTCCATAGAACCAATTTATATTTGATCTTAAAATGCCTCCATTTTAAACTGTTTTCTTGGATGATACAAGTGCCCCAAAGGACAACCCAAGTATCTCCATTAAAAGCGATAATCATCTAATCATAAAGGTTTCTCACCCCACCCAATTAAAAATGCAAAATTCTTGAATGACCTAGTGATTTAGTAATAATAAATTGTCTACTTGGTGCTAGATGGCCATTGAGAGAGATGAGTTATAGACCCAACTGTTTAGACAAGGGAAGTAATAGCCCCAAACCTTTTTGTGACTTTGAATAAAGCATAATTATTGATCGACACTTTTGACATAAGGGTAAATAGGAAGGGAGCAAGAGGGCAGCCTTGTTTGATTGATCATTTGAGGGCAAACTCCTCCAAAAATCTAACAATGATTGCAACCATAGCCACACTTTTATCAAAATGTGTTTGGACCATCTTTCAACTAAATATGAAACTAATATGCTCCAAGACTTTAAACAAAAGGTCCTAGCAAATTATATCATTTGTATTATTTAAGTCCCTCCTTAAAAACAAATATTTATATCCAATTTTTAAAAGCAAGCTCAACATTGAGAGTATCATTGAAGATAGTCTATCCATGAAAAAAACATGATGTTGTAATTCAACAAATAATAATCCCATTTGATGCAAGGATCTTCAAAGCAATTGGTAGTTTGAATCCATAACCTTTACAAAGACTAGATAAAGTGTTCATCCATGAATTGTTAAACTTGTAATAGCCTTACCATGATTCAAGGGTAATGTAAATCCCCAATCATTAGGAGTATGATTGAAAATTCTTGATTGCAAAAAGGTTTTACCAACTAAAGGACTTGCAAGCTACCCAACTAGATGAAGGACTATAAAAATAGTCCAGTTAGGTAGCAGAAAACTACTTAGGCCTTCTCTTTATTCTAGATGAAAAGCCTAAAGGGTCCAAATTTGTAAGATTACATTTATTTACTAACTTTTCTTAGGTACTAGTTGATAAGATTACATTTATTTACTAACTTTTCCTAGGTACTTCTCCTCTTAGGACATAACCTTGATAGGTCATGACCTATCTCCATGCCTATCATGTTCTCATGCCCATCAAGAGTAAAGTTGATTGAAGAGTATTCCTGTGACTTCACCTTATAGTTGATGTAAGACTATGCTCATGATGTTACCTTGTAGTTGACCTAAGACAGATATCCAAATGTTATCCTTGTCTTTTGATCACCTTAGATGTCAAAGCAAATGAACTAGAGCCTCTTGAAACACCAAACAAGATTTGCACATTAAGATAGCAACCCCTAAGCCCCTTGCCTTGGATTGACCTAGACCTTAAAAATATGAATCAATCCATGAACAATCATAATCCACAGTCTTTTTTTTTTAAATAAAATAAAGATTGAGCTTTCCCATAAGCAATATTTGAGAGGAAGCTTGTTCTTAAGTACTATTATTTGCCCCTTATATTCTACAATGAATTCAATTAGTTTTTTTTTTTAAATGGCTATCAATAATCATGGGAGAGAAAGTGGTCCCTTTTACAAAAATAAAGAAAATGAGGAGTTTAGCCTACACCATCACCCTCAACAAGGGCAAATTTTGTTTTCTCCATCAAGGTTCTACGTTTCATCTTTTGTCCTCTTTACATTTTGATTGGATCAATGAATTGATTGAAAGATGAACTCCAGTGAATTACTAGGATTCTAATCTTTTGGGAAAAGCCCTGCAAATCTAGTAGTTGTTTCTCTATTCTTGAACTACACCTTGGACATAAATAAGTCTATGAGTGGTGAAGAAACCTCATTTTAAACTTTTTCTTCTTCTTGAACGTTTTCCATCCATCAAAGCCCCCTCCCACTCTATCAAAGACTCATAAGCCTATAGGACTTGTGCTTCAATTTTAAGCCTTGACCCAGACATTATCACATTGAGAAAGGCGGGCCTTTTGAGGAGCGCATGAAAAACCACCTCTTTTTCAGCCTTCAAAGGGTAGTTGCGTGCATAATGCCCCCCCATGACAAACATAGCATGTGTTTTGAAAGTGCCAAAACACTCTTTTGTTGACCATAGTGCTCCACCTAGCAAGCAAACATCAACATGATTCGGAAGATCCCTATCATGACCCCATAGAACCCCCTCTTCACACTCAAGGTGTAAATGTAGTACAAGGACTTCACCCATAGACATGGCGACTCTCTTAAATGATGACAGCGTCCACAATGGATAATATAAGAAGAAATTTAGATTGAGTATTTTTAAATTGAAGGTCATCATGTGAAAAGGAAGGGTTCCAAGAGATCGATAAAAACATGGTCCCCCAAAAATCCAAGGGCTTTCTACCCATATTGATTTTACCTATTAATTATGAGCAATGCAAGATAGATGCCTTTCCCCATAAATTGTAGTGAGCTTGATGAGCACATGTGTCTCAAGCCTAGAGCAAACTAGTGCTCAATGCCTTCAAAAGATGTTACCATCCCCAAACAAAATGGTGTACTCCATAGGATGAAGGACATAAGATATCATCATGAATGTCCTCTCTCAAAATATCAATGATCAATTAATGGTCCTTGACAAGCAACTCACCTCACTATTTCTTCCTTTCACTTTATCCCAAGCAAAATCAAGTCAATTAGGTTAACATCAACTACTTGTGGTACCAAGGTCTAGGCATACGTTAATGCAATCTTTAAAGGAATGATTAAAGGTAGACCTCAAGGGAGCATCAAAAGAGTTAGTTTGAGAACAAACGATAAGGGCATAGACTATCAGGATCAAGGGACAAATAGTAAATTAGGTGGATCATGCAAGATCATGGCAGCAACTTCCAAAAATAGGTCATCGTTCTTATTCAACTTCTTGTCAAGGACATCTTCATGATGATGAATGGTGTCTGAAGGTGTCTTTTCTATTCATAGATATATCTCCTCCCAAATCTTATTAGATTGACCTTGAATTGATCCAAATTACTACCTTGCTTTCTCGTCTCAAACTTGAAATGGAGCTTTGATCACTTTACATTCATTTTGGGTTTGGATCTCCCTTGATCATTAGTTGACTGAAGAGATTTATCTGTCCCTTTGCCACCAATGGGTTGCCAGTTCAACATATGCAAAGAAGTAGAGTTATGTTCAGTGCAACTTTTTCAATTGAATTAGAATATGCTAGAATCTCTCTTTCATAGATGGTTTTGATAATCTCCTTTAATTGCTTGAATCTTATTTTTATTAAAAAGTATATATTTGATTTAAATTGAAACTTTACTTTAAATCAAATATATCTTTTAATAAGTACAAACTAATCAAATTTGATTTTTATACATATGAATCAAATTTAGATTTCAAATTGAATTTTATTTAAAAATATAAACTAAATTTTACTTTTTAAAAATTAAAAATATAAATTAAATTAACTAATTTATATATAATTTAAAAAAATAAATTAAATAATTAAAATTAATTTTATAATCTTCCCTTACCCCTTCCGATCATAGCTGCCAAAAGTGGTAAGGGAGAGGGAGCTATGACCCCCCTCCCTTACCTCACGGCGATCGTGGCCGCCGGGGGGTAAGGGAGAGTGGGCTCTGATCACCCCCTAGTAGCCGCGACCACCGAGGGGTAAGGGACGGGGGATAATACCCCAAACCTCCCTTTATTCCCTTCCCTCTAGGCATCCCCTTCCCTCCTTCCTTGTGTTGATTCCAGGGCATGCCCTTCCCTCTGGGCGTCCCCTTCCTCCTTGCATCAATTCCATGTCAATCACCACCGTAGATTGCCGATAGAAGGAAGATCGAAAGAAGGAGGAGCGGACGGTGGAAGGAAGATAAAGGAAAAGGAGGAGGAGTGGGTGGGTGGGCTAGAGGAGAAGGAAGAGATGGGGTAGGGAAGGAGTCGTCATGAGGTGAAGAGACAAAGAGGGGGAGGGAGGAAGAGGTCATGGTGAGAGGGGACACAAGAGAGATGTGATTAGTGAGAGGGAATGGGAGAGTTGGAAGAAAAGCTCACCAACAGGAGTGGAAAGAAAGAAGAAACAATGTTAGCGGAGACAATAAGGGAAGATGAAAGAAAAGGAGAGTAGGGGGAGATTCAAATTTAAAGTAAGAAAAGGGGAGCGTTGGAGATTTTAAATTTAAATTAAAACAAGGCAAGTGTGGGGGATTCAAAGTGAGGAAATTTTAAAAATTTTCTTGCACGACATTCTCCTAGACATTCCTTGAATTTATGACATTACTTCACAACATTCCTTGCTTGTTCACGACATTCTTTTCCACACGACATTCTCTTCCACAAAATTCCTTGCTTTGCTTCACGATATTCCTTCCGTGGTGCACGACATTCTCTTACTAGTACATTGGTAAGTTCTTTGTCTCTCTAATCATACTTCTCCCAACAACCTTTACTCTCTCTCTTTCGTCATACTTCTCCCAACACTCTTTGTCTCTCTCTGTATCGTATTCCTCTCTCTTTCTCTCCTTTCATTGTCCTTTCTCTCTCTCACACTGTCCTTTCTCTTCTCTCTTTATATTGTCTCACATCTCCCTTTCTCACATTCCATTCTATCTCTCCTCCTATTGCATGTGTTTGTCACACCGTCGTCTGTTTCTCTCACCCTCTCTCTCTCTCTCTCTCTCTCTCTCTCTCTCCTTTCATCGTCCTTTCTCTCTCTCACACTATCCTTTCTCTTCTCTCTTTATATTGCCTCACATCTCCCTTTCTCACATTCCATTCCATCTCTCCTCCTATTGCATGTGTTCGTCACACCGCCATCTGTTTCTCTTACCCCACCATTCCTCCATCATCCATATGTCCATTCGTTTGCCATCTACCCATCCGTCCACGGTCGTAGGAGGTATGAAAGGGGGTACCCCCTCCCTTATCCCTCGATGGCTATGATTGCTAGGAGGTAAGGTAGGGGGTCATTCCCCCTCTCACTTATCCCTCGGCACCCATGGTCACTAGGGGGAAAGGGAGAGGGGCCAATCTCCTCAAACTGCCACCCCTCACTGTGCCCTTCCTCCTCAATCACCACATCCTCAGTCCACCCGCTTCTCCTCTCCTCCCCCTCAATTGCCATTGCCTACCAGCAGCAGTCCATCCACCCGTGACTCCTAAGAGATAAGGGGGATTTCCCCCTCCCTTAACTCTCAGTGACTGTAGTCACCAAGGTGTAAGGGAGGGGTATTTCCCCTCTTCTTCCTCCTGGAGGCCGTGACCACCAAGGGTAAGGGAGAGGGGGTAAACCCTCGCTTCTCCTCTCCTCGATTGGCATGCCCTCTCTCCTCCTTTCTCCTGCAATGCGTTGTGCCTCCTCCTCCCTTTCTCCTTCCTCCTGTCACACTAGACCTGACCCTCCTCTCGTCGGCCTCTCCCCCTTCCTCTTGACGTGCCTCCCCCTCCTCTCGTTGCACTGTGCCTCTATATTCCTCCCGCCATCCCTCCCCATCTCTCTTCTTTTCTTCCACCATGGCCGTGCCTTCCCATCCCTCCTCCTTCATCCCGTAGCCCCTCTCTCTCCTCTCTTCTCTCTCAATTTATCTCTCTTACTTTTTCAAAATTATAAAAAACAAAAGTAAACATGAACTTAAATCTTCATACTTGGCTGAGAGTTGGTAGATAGGGAGTAGACTCTCTCTTCTTGCTCTCCCTTGATCCTCCTTTGATTGAGGGAAGAATGAATGAAGGGAAGGAGACCTTTTTATACTTTTATAGGGCCCCTCTTCCTTGTACTTTCCTATTTACACTGTTAGATCCATTTTCAAATTCTATGGAGCGTTCGATTGGTGACAAGTGTCACACTGCCTCCCCATTGCTTTTGATAGTGGCCGGACATCTTTTTAAATTCTACGAGCTGTTCGATGGGTGACAAGTGTCATGCTACCTCCCCACCGCTTCTGACAAGACCGATCATCGTATGGCCCTAGTTTCCTCTTGAGAATTTGCTTTCAGAGCTGATTTTCTACTTCTTTTGACTTGATTCGTTTTATCCTTCTTTCTAAATAATGTTTTTATAAATATTCACATAGCCCTTCTTTTCTCCCCTCCACTTCAGGACACTCACATTGAAATGCCCATTGAGATGCCTTTTAATGATATCCCATGGTGAGTTGGGCACGGAAGCAACATTCTTGAAATAAAATAATGATGGACCTAGAATCTTTGTACTGTCGTGTATTATCCTAAAACCTATACGATTGAATTTAAATTGTAAATCCTACTAGCTAAATGCTCAACCTGAATCCTTATGTTGCAAAAGAGAAGTAGTTGAATTTGCTACAATCCATAATACTGATCCAAATTCTCTTTGTCACTTTAAAAGACTTGGCGAAAATAAGGTGGTAGTTGTTGTATCAAAGATTTTTAGTGCATATGTTGAGCTAAAACATAAGTGTGGAGATATGGAAATACTTTGAGATTTTATGCCTTATAATATTTCCAACAAATCATTTATTGCATGGGACAGAGATGAGCCTTCTGCAACACGTCATCGAGAATACAAAGTACATCTCTTTGGATTTTAAAGTGGGAGATATTTTACAAATGATATCATTTGCAAATAAGAACGTAGTGTAAGGTCAAGGGGTCTCTAGCCTTATGTATAGTGTTAGAGCATGGATTTAAGTTTTTTTACAAACATTTGGATTGATTACTTGTAGATAAATGATAGCAATCAAGTTGTAACATCCATTATGAAGGCAATTCATAGTGTACATGCATAAAAAGGTCACCTACCAGAAATTTTGAGGATACAGGTAAACAATTGTGGACGAGAGAATAAGAATGTGCTCTTGTTTGCATTTCTCTCAATGTTAATCGCTCATCAAATCTTCATTGAGATTGAAGTTAGATTTTTGTTGGTTGGGCATATACATGACGATATCGATTAGGTTTTTAGCACAGTCTCGAGAGAGCTAAAACACAAGGACATGGACACAATGGGTGACTTGATAAGAAGATGTGGGAGCAAGTTGGTGGCTATAAGGAAGGTACAGCATGCTCCAGAATCGAAAGAATGTATGATTGGAAAAGCTTGATTCTACAAAAAGCTGGTGATGCCTTGACAAGTCATAGCAATCCACACTACTTTCACTTCTTCTTGAAGGATGAAAAACCAGTGATGTGCTGGCAACAATATTTGTATGATATAGCATGGGAACCTGAAGGAACTTACAATCTCTTAACTTCAATTTCAAGCAAGGAAATGTATCCAAAATGGCTCCTATAAAAGAATTCAACGAGAAATCCAAGTGTGAAATAGAAGGCTTAAAAGATTTTATTAAAGCCCTTGAGAAAATGTGAGAAGATTACATTAAGAATGCCCTTTCTTTTGGCCAAATATTGGTAACGACTTGCACCTACCTTGTCGACTCTTTGAAAATGAATTGGAATCACTACTCCCATGCCCATTATCTGGACTAAAGAAGAGAGAATTTATGCCACAAGTAGATATAGAAGTATATTGTTTTGTTGCAATTCGACCATCATCTGAACATGAGAATGTGAAGTTCTGGGTTGCAAAAGTGGGGGACATAAGCATGGATGACCACGGGAGAGCTATAACATTTACAATGGTGTAGTATGAGCCAAAGGGGAAGAAGGAGATCCAAGAAAACAAAACATTGTACACACTACTACAAAACTAGGTAGAAATGGCAGCCCAAAAGTGACATTTCTACCTTATTAAATGGCACTTTCTTGCCGCCATTTCCACATGTGCCATTTTTTGGAAATGGCAACCAAAAGTGCCATATATTTTTGCCATTTCTATGTCCATAATGGCAACCAAAAGTGCCATATATTTTGCCACTTTTACATATGAAATGGCAACTAAAAGTGCCATATAGTTTTGCTATTTCCACATACAAAATAGCAACCAATAGTGCCATATACTTTTGCCATTTTATGTCTTAAATGGCAACCAAAAGTGCCATGTATTTTGCCATTTTTTTGTATGAAATGGCAACCAAAAGTGCCATATAGTATTGCCATTTCCACATGCAAAATGGCAACCAAAAGTGACATATATTTTTGCCATTTTGATGTCTAAAATGGCAACCAAAATTGCCATTTTTACATATGAAATGGCAACTAAAAGTGCCATATAGTTTTGCCATTTCCATAATCGAAATGGCAACCAAAAGTACCATGTATTTTTGCAATTTTTAATGCATGAAATGGCACTGCATTTGAGACCAACTGTGAAAGAAATGGCAAAAGGTGACATAAAAATTGTCATTTATTATATTCAAAATGGCAAAAGAAGAATTAAAATTTGCAAGATTTCATGTTAAAAATGGAAATAAAGTGACATACAAAATGCCGATTATTATGTTACAAATGGCAAGAAATGGAATCACAATTGCCATTTCTTATTTTATAGACAATATCATTCAAAATGGGCAAAAAAATTTTAACTTCTACTAGCTTTTAAAATGGGCCAAAAATTTACATGACATTGGAATCTTAAATGACTAAAATTTTACATTTGATACTTGGTATCCATGAATGAACTTTATTGTGTAAGTGTGAAAGATTAATCAAAAGTCTTAAGTGCATCAATACTCATAGTACACAGTGTGAAGAAGTCATCTAAAATTCTAAGGAATAACTTATACCTTTTATAACACACACATTTTACTTGATAACAAAAATTATTTGATAGTTGATTGAGAAATAAATAATACAAGTTTTACATAACAAAATAAAATATAAAATTATAAAGACATTACATGAAGAGTTTTTGAAGCAACATTAAAGCCTATGGCTTGACCCAATGTCTGAATCTCATTATTTGCTTTAAATATACAAGCATCCTTAATGATTGCATCATCAAATCGTACTGAAATTTAACATATATGAGGCAAACATAGATATTTGCTTTAGTCCCAAATAACATGAGATGCTCCTTTTAAAATGAAAACTCCATGCGCTCATTTTTAGTCAAATACATCTCTGCCATATCTTCATCATCATCCATCAATTGTTCAATTTCATCTCTTACCTGTAATAGAAGTAAATTATATGATTTCTACAATTTAATTTATACAGACAATGAGAGTAAAGTGTTATCTATTTAGATCAATTAGACATTTTACTCAAGAACATCATTACAAATATTTCAATAATATTGCAAGACATTACCTTTTGCACATGACTAGTCAAAGAAACAAGCTTTCTTTTGAGTTTATGGACACGTTTCAAATTTAGTATATTGAATTTTGAAGTCAACTCATCTAGAACAGGGTAAGCCTCACCTGCTTCAGGCCATGCAATACCTTTTCACACTTTTCTGATACTGAAAACACTCTTAACATCCTTCTAAGAGAAAGGCTTTCCCTTTTGTGCAACTATAGAACTCCGAAAGTCTCAAAAGATTCACTAACTTCAATCTCACTATGTCCCTTGACTACTGGTTCAGCATTACACTCCTTAAATTTTCCTTCCAAATCCTCTTGAATCTATGTATCCAAAGGTGCCAATGACCTTGTCTCCCTCTATTGAAAGAACTTGTTTTAAGATTCCTAGAAATTAGGTAGAAATGGCAATTGAATATTTCAAGAGTGTAACCTCTATAGAAGAAAGTATAGAGTATCACTTCCAAATATTGCATGCTAAAAAATAGTCCTATAATATATGACAAATTCCATCATTTAATAGGCTATGATCATGTCTCCTTGGAGAAATAAGCGACTTGTTATCTAATCACAAACTGGTTTGTCATTAACACTCCATCTAGGCTCTTCAAGAATTCAAACCATTTCATATAAGGCTACGAGAACTATTGTCCTTGTCCAATCCAACTAGGGGACAGAGCCTATGGCTTCCATTGTTAGGTTGACACTTTGGTCCATCAAGATTGCAACCTTTCCTCTCGAGATCAAACTGTAAAAAATAATAAAAGGTGAGAGCAAATTCCACATAAATTTCTTAATACAAAAAACAATGTTAAATTGCGAAGACTGTAATTGTGATTTGAGCCATAACTTTAAAACACCCCACCAACAGAGATCTTCAACGAGCGTGATTGACTTCCATTGTGCTTACACTAATGACCTTGTTAATAAAACAAGAGCTAGTCTCAATTATTCAAGCAACCGAATACATCGGAGGTGGCTGCCTATTAATAAGGAGGCATAGCACAAGCATTTGAGACCCATTTTAAAACACCACAAAGAGCAAAGATGGTCAGAGAAGTGTAGAGTTTAAACATGCTTACTAGCATGTGACATATGTGAGTGCATGAGCACATGTATCAGCTAACTTATTATTCTACGTACATATGTGCATGTAGGACAAGGGAAAACAAGCCTACATGTGATCCCAATAGTTGGAAGAAAATCACAAATAAAAAGATTAAATATACCTCCTCATAGAATCCTCTTTCCATAAATATAGTTATCTCTTGGAGAACCTTTCTTTGCAACTTTAGCAACAACCTTTTTGCTAGTCCAACCACAATTTATTCAACTTCAAAATCCTCTAGCAATAACAAGCCTTGCCCTAGCTCACAATAGCAATCTCTATGTTCTTTCCACCATTTTCAACAACCTGCATTAACATACAATATCTCAATAGTAAGAAGGAAATACCCTTTTGAGTGCAAAAGAATTTAAGCTCTACCAAGAAATAGGTAAATTAAGGCATTGCAAGTGAAACAAAAGTCTTGTGCCCATGCTCATCACCTATTCTCTCCAGTGTTATTCTCCTCCATGCCTCTCCATTTCTTATCCACCTTGGGCCATATATTCACTCAACTTACTCCTCCTTGTATTCTACTTGTCACACCTAATTCTTCCTTCTCTCCATGGTTGGTTCAAGGGTGTTTTTTCTTCTGGTATGTTTGCTCAACATTACTCCTCCCCACTTTCTAATTGTCACATCTAATTCTTCCTCCTCTCCATGGATGGTTCAAGAGTGGTTTATTCTTCTAGTATGGAAGCCAACAATTAGGAACAAGAGAACCCTCGTAGTGCTCCCCAACAAATTCCTACCAATGGCTTTTGACATAACAACAACTAGCAATGCTCAAGGAACAGGCTACGAACTACTGATCCTCCATAGAGTTTGGGTGGATAGTCAGGAATTCACCGTCACAAGTAGAGTTATCATAATGGCTACAAGCGATTCTCGCCCTTGAGGATAGCCATATTGTGGAGGGGACTCTTTTGGGATGAGGGTCTTCATGTTGAGGCTCTAAAAAAACAAAGTTACTGGCGAGATCTCCCATCTTTCTTGGTGACTTCTTGATTGCCCTCATCCCACTACTTTGAGACACCCCATGATGTGCTCATGCATGTCTAAATCCATTTTGAAGACACTCTTGCCCTTCTTTCATCTAGGCACAGCTTTCTAGAACTTAATAGCTCTTAATAGATGAGAGTACACAAATTTTTGTGGACTCTTATGTAGGAATTTGTAATTGTGGCCTCTCTTGGATGTTTTGTACCAAATAGCTCCAACTATTACAACCCACTTCTCATAGCTTGTTCCCCAATGATCCATAAATGCTTCCTCAAGCTTGTGCTTGGGTTTGGTACATTGCAACTCAAATTATGGGTCATCTTCCTCGTTCTCCCCAGAGTCACAATGACAACTACAAAGTTATCCCCGTCTGGCAAACAGTCAATGAGGTCATCAAAACACTCCCCAAATGGTGATGAGTCATCGTTTGTCTCTCCATTGTTTGCCACTCCATATTCACGTAGAGGATAAAACTTGAATTGCCTCCCATCTCTTCATAGTTGCAATGTCCTCATAATTTTCATGATCCCCTGTGATGTATGCATTGCAAAAATAAGAAAGTTTCCTTGTCTTGAGCAGGTGGTTCTTTGAAAAGCCCCATTTGCTGTGCAAACTACGAGTTTCTTTCGTGGCCTCACAATTGTGTCTATTTCTCCTTTGCATTTCATTTACTTTCACTTCATGGAATAGTCAGTGCTGCATGAACTATTCTTGGGGCTTTGTTTTGTGTATGTTGATTGTGCCCCTATGGAGAGGTTGGCTATGAGCTAGGTTACAACACCATGGCATCATTGATCTTTTCTTAAGGGCATGTTAATTGGTGTTTGAACAGAGCTTGTTTAATAGCAACTGTAAAGAATAAGGGAGAGAGATAGGAGACTCAAGTTCAGCTTTCTTCACAACAACACAAGAGAGAGAGGACACAAGGTTGGAGGGTGAAGCCTTTCTTCACTTTTGCACACAACAACAATACAATAGAAGAGGGAAGTACCCTATATGTCAAAACCTAGAATACGTGGTTCATATGTGAACCCAAACCAAAAACATACGTGGTAGTCTAACTACACCACGAGCACAACTAACATAGGCGGTGACATAAATGATAGTCATCCAGGAGATGTATCGGGGGTAGAGCTTGATATCTCAACACTCCCCCTCAAGCTCAAATCCATCTCACGTACACCAAGCAAGCTCCTAAATCTGCGAAGCTTCTCGGTACCCAATGCCTTCGTAAAAATATCAGCCACCTGCTCCTCAGTGCTGACATAGACAAGATCAATCTCACCAGCTAGAACCTTCTCTCTCACAAAGTGATAATGCACCTCAATGTGCTTCGTTCTAGCATGATAAACTGGGTTATTAGCAAGCATGATGCTGCTAATGTTGTCACAATGAATGACAACTGCTCCATGAATTGACTGTCCCATATCTGCAAGTACCTTCCGTAACCAAGCTACCTCACATGCAGCCATTGCTGCACCCCTGTACTCAGCCTCTGTGCTCGACAAGGCAACTGTTGGCTGCTTCTTGCTGCTCCAACTGATGGCACCACTCCCAAGGGAAAACATAAAACCACTAGTAGATCTCCTGTCTGAGACACTACCAGCCCAGTCAGCATCTGTGTATCCATGTACCTGTAATGCACACCCAGCTTCATAAAACAGTCCATAATGCAATGTGGACTTCACATACCGCAGTATGCGCCTAGCCGCATCCAAATGTGGCTTCCTCGGTGCCTGCATAAACTGACTTACCAGCCCCACAGCATAGCTCAAATCTGGTCTGGTTATAGTCATGTAAATCAAGCTACCTACTATGCGCCTGTACATAGTAATATCTTCAAGAAGCTCACGTGTCTCTGCATTGAGCTTCACATTCTGCTCCAATGGAACAGAGATAGGCTTACAGCCTGTCATCCCATATTTGGACAGCATGTCCAAACCGTATTGCCTTTGCAATAGCCATATCCCACTCGGGGATCTAATAACCTCAATGCCCAAGAAGTAACGCAGCTCTCCCAAATCCTTCATCTCAAATTTCTGCTTCAACAGCAGCTTCACTTCATTAATGTCTGCATCACTATCACCTGTAATAATCAAGTCATCAACATAGATGACTATAAGCACAATCCCTCTGTTTGTCCTTTTCACATAAAGTGAAAAATCTGAATTGGAAATCTGAAATCCAATAGTGACAAGATATTGCCCTATCTTGTCTGACCATGCCCTCGGCGCCTGTTTTAAGCCATACAAGGCTTTGCGCAACCTGCATACAAAATCGGGGTGTGAATTATCCTCATAACCTTCTGGCTGCATCATATAAACCTCTTCCTGCAAATCACCATGCAAGAAGGCATTTTTCACATCCATTTGATGCAAAGACCATCCCTTTGCAGTCGCCATAGCAATTACTGCTCTCACGGTTGCCATCCTTGCAACTGGGCTGAAAGTTTCCTCATAGTCAATTCCATATGTCTGCGCAAAACCTTTGGCAACCAATCTTGCCTTGTACCTGCTAACAGACCCATCAGCATTGTGCTTTACTTTGTAAACAAAATTGCAGCCAATAGCCTTCTTATCATGAGGCAAAGGCATCAAATCCCAAGTGTGGTTTGCATCCAAGGCAGCCATCTCTTCATCCATAGCTGCTTCCCAATTTTTATGCCCTGTTGCATCCTCAAAACATGTGGGCTCTAGCTCCTCTAGAACCTTGACCATATAAGCATAGTGATGTGCTGTATACCCATCATATCTCAGCCTGTCAACTGGATACTTAATACGAGTGGACCTCTGTACAACTGGATCAGTTGCAGGAGTCTTTAAATCATGCCTGCTTTTCCTTGCACCAGGTGTAACAACAGAAGGAATCCCAAGTTCCTCATCAAGGCTCATTTCAGAGCCACTTGACTCTCCATCAACATGAGAGCTACCAGCAGACACATCAAACACTGGAGCATGGTCCACTTTTTCTTTTCCCTTATGTGATACTTGCACAACACTATCAGGACTGCCATGTGACGATTCACTAGATCTCAATCTCCCTGTCCATGCATTAGATCCACTAGTAGAGGACTCTCTGGGTCCACTCAAGGCTTGAGATTGCTGCTCTGCATTTATTGCAGCATTCCCATTTCCTGCATCTGCATCTCCTACCATAACAGTTGGTGCATACCAGCTGCTCATTTCATCAAAAACAACATCTCTGCTCACTTGCATTTTGCGGGTGGAAGGGTTATAACAGCGATACCTTTTCTGGTGCAGAGCATATCCAATAAAGATGCATTTTTCTGCCTTTGGATCCAGCTTTGTTCTCTTCTCATCAGGAACATGAACATAAGCTATGCAACCAAATACCTTCAAGTGAGAAATATCTGGTTTTTGGCCTGTATACATTTCTTCAGGCGTCATGCCATGGACAGCTGCAGTGGGGGTTCTGTTCATAATATAAACAGCAGTTGCTACTGCTTCAGCCCAAAAATAATCAGGCATGTTTTTCTCATTTAGGATCGCCCGTCCTACTTCTGCAATATGCCTGGTCTTCCTTTCTGCAACCCCATTCTACTGAGGGGTAGACCTGCATGAGTACTTCCTTTGAATTCCCTGTTCTTTCAGATATTCACAAAATTCTTTTGAAAAGTACTCTCCCCCTCCATCAGATCTTAGCACTTTAATATGCTCACCTTTCTCTTTTTCAACCATGGCCTTAAAAGCCTTGAAATGGCTGAACACTTCACTTTTGTGCTTCATAAAATAAATCCACACCTTCCTAGTGTAGTCATCAATAAACGTCACATAATAATGGCATCCACCAATAGAAGCAGCTTTGGTTGTCCAAACATCTGAATGGATCACTTCCAAAGGTCTTCTGCTCATCTTAGCATTTTTGGGAAATGCATGTCTGGCCTGCTTACCCATTTGGCATGCTTCACATACCTTTTGCATTCCCTCAACTCTGAATTTAGGCAAACCTGCAACAATGTTTTTCGTTTGCATAGATTTCAGCCTTTGTATATTCACGTGCCCAATGCGCTTGTGCCATATCTCAATATCTGCAATGACACCTCTCCCATGTGCAAACATAGCAGCTTTCACCTCAGGCATATCAACATCCAAGGTGAACATTCTGCCATTTTTGTTGCCTTTCGCAACCAAGCGGCACTTATTTTTCAAGTCCTCAACAAAGCATCCATCAGGATTAAATCTAACCTGCAGACCTTGCTCAACCATCTGGCCTACTGAAACCAGGTTCTTAGTGATTTTTGGAACATGAAGTACATCTGCCAAGTACTTCGTTTTGCCATCCTGCATAGCCAATGGCACTTTACCAACCTGCGTAATTGGGTGCGCAGTATCATCACCTGTTTCAACATAACCTGGCTTATCCAAATTTCTAACATCATGAAACCACTCACCATGACTGGTCATGTGGTTAGAGGCACCTGAATCAACATACCAAACATCATTGCAAGCTGCAGCATCTCCTGACATGGAGTTAACCATATGCTGCATCACAAAAAGGTGCTCATTTCTGTCGTCACCATGCCCACTTGATGATGCATAGTTGCTTTGCTGCAACTTCCCACTTTTGATGTCATTCTGCTTTTTATAGCATGTATTCTCCTTGTGTCCAGGATTTCCACAATAATAGCATTCTGTGCTGCTATTTACTTGCTGGTTCCTTTGCCATGAACCACGGCCTCTTTGGCTCCCCCTGCCTCTAGAACTACCACGTCCTCCTCCATAGGACTGGTTTTCCTGTTGTTGCTGTTGGTTCTGATTTCCTGCACAGCCACCAAAACGGCCTCTTCCTCTACCCCTGCCTCTACCTGTATTCGAGTAGAAAGCAGTCTCTTGAGAAGTTGAGTTGGCTGAACCACCATTCCTTTGCTCTTCACTCAGCAAGAGAGCAATAAGTTCCTGAAAATCAGGAAATGTTTCACGGACTCCAATGGATGTCCGAAACTGTGCATAATCTTTCCCAAGACCATTCAAGGTCACAGACACTAAGTCCTCATCATCAACAGGTGCTCCAATGGAGGCAAGAGAATCTGCAAGGCTTTTCACCTTCAAGGAATACTCATTTATATTCAGATTTTTCCTTTGCACATTGTGCAACTCCTGCTTTAGCTGCATCTTTCGTGCTTTGGTATTTGTGCTATACAGCTTCACCAATGTATCCCATGCCTCCTTAGGCGTCTCTAGATCCTGTATATGCACAATCATAGAATCTGAAATGCTAACAGACAGCCAATACAGGCATTTTCTGGCTTTTTCATGCCATTCTTTAAAGGCCTTCAATTCAGCAGGAGTGGGAGCAGCACCCAAAACTGGTTCTGCAGTTTCACCACTGATGTACTCCCAAACTCCCTTTCCCATAAGGAAGTTTGTCATCCTGAACTTCCATGCTTGGAAGTTGTTCTTGTCAAGCTTCTCACTGACAATGGTAGACAGATTCTCAGACATTTTACAAATCACGAATTGCAACAGCAACCTGTAAACACAGCAAATGCCTCACAAGGGCAAATAGCAAAACTTCTGCAAAAAGCCTCACAGGGGCAGATCTGCAACACTGACGAAAGTGGTATTTCACCACACAGTCACTTCCTAGTGACGAGTTTGCATCAACAGGCAACAGGCATGAATCTGCAACTCCCAATATCTCTGCACATAGGCATACGATGCAATTTCTGTGGCACCTTTCCACCGACTAGCCGCGCAGTGGTGGCACAGCGAAAAACAGGGCCTTTTTCTGAGTGCCTGCGAAGAACTTCCGCCTTCAAAACGGGCCCCGAAACGGCCCGCCCTCACCCGCAGCATATACTGCGCTCTCGCCACACCGCGAAGGGCCTCTCAATCTGAAACAGTGCACTCCTGCACTTCTGGCTGTGCTACCTGCAGAGATTTGCTCACAAACTCGAAATAGGAAAGCTACACTGGTCCTCTTACCAGGACACCACAAACTTGGCTTGCTTTCTTGAGCTCCTTACCACGAACAAGGCTCTGATACCATGTAAAGAATAAGGGAGAGAGAGAGGAGACTCAAGTTCAGCTTTCTTCACAACAACACAAGAGAGAGAGGACACAAGGTTGGAGGGTGAAGCCTTTCTTCACTTTTGCACACAACAACAATACAATAGAAGAGGGAAATACCCTATATGTCAAAACCTAGAATACGTGGTTCATATGTGAACCCAAACCAAAAACATACGTGGTAGTCTAACTACACCACGAGCACAACTAACATAGGCGGTGACATAAATGATAGTCATCCAGGAGATGTATCGGGGGTAGAGCTTGATATCTCAACAGCAACACCATATCCATCATGTTTCCCCTTGCTATGGCTAGACCCAAAGAAATTCCGCATCATGTTTAGATGGGTCACGGATTTAAACCTTGAGACAAAGTAGAATCCATGGGCTGATTTAAACTAAGAGGAAGCACCATTTGACCACACCCAATATCATTTTTTAGCCATTCCCAATGCAATAGAAAAGCATGCTGCACAAATAAGGTGCATCATGTTCCCTATCATCCAAGATTTAGAAATGGCATGTACATTGCACTGATTTGGACTCCAAGTTAGCAAGCATATTGGCATTAGTCATATAAGAATCAAGCAAATGATTATATGTGATATGCACTAGAATTAATAATTGCTTGTTTTACCAATAAGCACTTTGTATCTCATCTTGTTCTTGAAATGACTAATTTTCTACAAAATCTATGATAGAGACAATAGTGGCATGGTAAAAATTAGCAAGGCACGTCTTGAATTGCTTATCTTGCCTACTAGCTGGAAATTGTGAAGCACAGATTTTGGGATGAATTGAACCAAGTGCTCTACTAACTCCCTCGGCTGAGTGCTCTTATACGATAGTAGCCATCTATTTTTCTCCAATATTTCAACATCAACATGTTCAAATCTCCTCCACTTTAAAGCAATAGAGTTGTCTTCTCTCATTTAATTTGGATAGACATCAAATTGCCTCTTCTTCATACTATAATATGTGCATGTGCCACGAATGCATTCAACGTGGTGCCACTCAGAGTCTCCATTTGGACAGACTCTACTAGCTCCCACAGAGACCTTAGGCTACCAAACTTGGTCTCCCTCAAAACATATAACAAGGATTTGGTTGGCCTACAGATGGCATGTATTAGGAAAATTCAGAGCTCATTTTGGGGCCTTTTAGCTCAAAAGGATAATAGCCCTCCACCAATCAAAGGAGGGCCAATGCAATGTTGAAAATTTTAGGAAAAGGAAAAACAAAGAAATATTGCCGAGTTTGCACTTAATGAGGATACGTGAGTTATATCTGACATACATGTAGAATTTGGTATTTCTAACATCACCGGCACATCCAGAGCACACCAAAACCCTCGGTAAGGCTTTCAAAATGCCAAAAATGAGCATTCAGCGAACTTGTCAAGTCACATTCGGTGAACTTGTCAAATCACATTCATTTGTACAATTGGCTTTCTGAGCTTTTTTTGCCTTTTTTGGGTCTCGGGGTGCCCATTTTGGCCGCTTTAAAAGACCTATCGGGGGTTTTGGCCTGCTCCAAATGCGCTGGTGATGTAAGAAATACCAAAATTTTCACCTTATGTCAATGGGATTATGACATATTTTATTGTTGTATAGAAAAGAAAAATGAAGAAATCGTGAATTTCTCTCAGGTCCCCAAATGAGCTCCCTTTTTGCCTAATATGATTCATCTACGAGACATGGGCATCTATCTCATGGGAGCAATGCTCTAAGATGACCATATTTTTACATGATTTTTCAACCACTTGGCTGGTTTAGGACAATCACATTAAGTCCAAGCCAGCCTAGTTTAGAAATTGAACAATCAGACTATACAAAAATGCATTCACAGACAACCATCGGGCTAGTGAAATATATTATTGTTCAACCACACTGATTTAGGATAATCACATAATTGGTGTTTTGACAAACCAACACGCTGATATATTGCATGATGTTTCAACCAGTGGGCTGATCTAGGACAATCACGTCAAGTCCAAGCCAACCCTTTTTAGAAATTAAACAATTAAACTATTCCAAAACTCATTTATAAATAACCATTGGGCTTATTTAGGCAACCACACTGACTTGCATTGTATCAAGCATGTGTATGATGTACTCGTCCCACTGCTTGCATCCTATTCGCTTTTTGCAAATCTCTGTATTTGGAGAAGGTCTCAGATTCTCATGCTAGAATGTTGTCACCTAATCAATAACTTTTGCACTTAGGATGTCTCTCCTTTTCTTGCATTTTGTTGAAGCCCACAAAGGCTTCTCAGATCGGGATGATATTGCATTGCTTCCTCTCTTCCTTTAACTATTGGATCCATCTTGGTACTTTCTTATTGACAACATCTTTAATTGAGAACAACTTTCAGATTGAAACATCTTTGACATTGTGTGCCCAAGCCATATCTTCTTTATTTCAAAGGAGACCAACATAGCTAATATCACCCTCTTTTTGGCTAGTTGATTTAAGTTGTAGACCCGTTTCACTTTTTGTAGGTCATTGCCATCAGAGCTACCCTGTATGGAGTTTTCTTTCTTCTTGTTGTTTCTCCTTCTGCTAACATTGCAAAAGTGCTCCAAAAGTATCTTCCATTTCCATTTCGATATCGGGCCATTTCTTTCCTCGCCCCGTAGTATGTTTCTTATATGCATTGACCAATCTTTTTATCTTTCCTATCTCAGAGCCTCTATCTGGTTCTCTTGCAAGCCATGACAAGCAAGCTACTCTTGTCACCGATGCCATGGAGATGATGAGTGAATTGCCACCAACATAAAGATTAGCTAGCTTGTGAGGTGAGTAAAGAATAGAAGGTGACTTACCCGACTAAAGAAGATAATGCCAAACAGAGAGGGAGGTGAAAAAAGTTGAAAATTCATGGGGATAGCAAAATTTTCAATCATCGTGATTTCCCCCCTCTGGCGATACACATTAATAAAATTGGATATACTGATTTCCCTCAAGCAATTGCAATGTGGCCCAAATTACTTCAAAATGCAATGACCTTTGATATTCTTATGAGCCAGATAACAAGGAACTGCATGGAAAAAGAACCAATACAAAATTGTAAATAGTGTTGGATTTATTAAAAGATCCTTGTACATGCACAAATTGCACATTTTCAAATTCTTCCATTGTAGGGTAAATCTAGATACCAATATTATCAACTCTCAATGTTTTAAGACCACCATGTAGTAGTCCCACTAGTTTCGATTCCAAAATTTCAATCTTTTTTTGTTTTCACCAAAGCAAGAAAAAGCTATGGAGTGTGCCCTCGAATGGGTATGCATAATTTTAGCACAACAATGGAGGCCCCTTAAACCATACCTAAGGTTCTCAATTAAGTGTTTCCTTGGATTGAGGAGAATCTCATGTTTTGTACTTTTGAATGATTACTTGATTGGATGTATGTGTAGAAAAAAATTTCATGTTTTTGATTAAATTGTTATATTCTATACTCTTTAGGATTCATGCTTCACATGCAACATAACACTTGTAATGCTTTAATGGTCTCATTCCAAATCTTTATTCCATATTTTTTTGGTTTCATGTTCAAGATTCAAATGTACTACAATTGGAAGACAATGTTTGTCAAATTCCATTGAGCAATGCATACGTCATGGGTCAAGTAAGATAGCTATATATAAAAAATTCCCTGAACCTTACAAGAAATGGCTACACCCAAGTAAACATTGACCCGTGTGTGTGTGTGTGTGTGTGTGTGTGTGTGTGTGTGTGTGTGTGTGTGTGTGTGTGTGTGTGTGTGTGTGTGTGTGTGTGTGTGTGTGTGTGTGTGTGTGTGTGTGTGTGTGTGTGTGTGTGTGTGTGTGTGTGTGTAGTTAGTGTTGATGATGTACTTGACTTATTGTATGATTATCTCCATGAAATGTCAATGTATTGTTGTTGTTAGACTGGCTTGCTTGAATATCTAATGAATAATGGTGGTTTGCATTGTTTAATATTTGGTGAGAATAATGGATGTTTGCATTGTTTAAGCATGATGACATTGCTCGTTAATAGAGAGTCAAGTTTGCTTTGTGTTTCACATTTGCCTGAATGAAATTGCACATAAATTGAGATAGTGACAAAAGAGATATCTTCAAACATCTTGTTGAAGTTTGTTACTTTGCTTGATGTGCACGTCCGCTATCTTGATGGTGGGAACTAATGTCCAGATACTTAGGTTGATGTCCAAATCCATTGTAAGAGTTGTATCTTCATGATGGAAATTGATATCCATTTGTTGCAAACTACACTAATCTTCTACAAATATTGCATTGTCATAAAGTAACATAAAATTGCAATAACTTGAGGAAAAGTTGGCAAGATTTGATGAGAGATGTGATAATTGGATTAGGAATCATGGATAGATGATATTTCGATTCAAAAGCTACCATTCAAATGATGAATTATAATTTTTTTCTTTTGGTCAAAAAGTAGCTGTATTATATAAATCAACAAAAAGATTTACATTGGGATCCTCTTACATATCATCCTCATAAAGACGTATTTCAGCAAGTAGACCAAAGATAAGATTAAATGTATCAAACAATAGAGAAACTAATGTAACAAAAAATCACTAGAGTAGAGGTATTTGAGTCCCTTGTCTCATTCACAATTAGATGCAAGCTACAACATCCCCTTGTGCTGGCAATCCTACTAGAAGTTTCTTTGATACTTTGCCTTGTGCTCATGAATTTCATCAAACAGTAGATCATGGTCCCTGTTGAAGAGTTGAATGACCTGGGAGAGTCTGTGATTTTCTTGATAACCATTCCATAAAAAGAGATCCAACATTAGTGTTAGAATGAGTAAGCATTCCTAAAAATCCAAATAAACCATAATGCATGAGCTCTAGCTAAGGTCCAAAAAGGCTACCTTCCTTTCGCTACATCCCCAAGAAGAATAGCCTTCCAATTTAATGGTTGACCTCATTGTATTTGGGTTATCTTATAGACCCTATGGCATGAGGGCATGCCATACAAATATGAAAGACATCTTGGATACCAGTGCAACGCTTATACTGACATTACCCTTCCCAATTTTCAAGCCTTTGGCAGTGGCCCACACATATTTGTGGAGAATTAACCAAAGGAGAGTGGACATCTTTGCCTCCCTTGGGAATGAGCTTGATAACTACCCCATTTAGATGGCAAGGAAGTTGCTGGATTTGAACGCTTTCTTGCTAGACATCCAGCAACCTGAGGCCAACTACCTCCCCAAAAGTCTTACAAAATTGTATGGGGAGGCCATCTTCTCCAAGGGTTTTCCATCCTTCATTACATTTATAGATTCCTTAAGCTCCTTTAGTGCAAGCGGAGCTTCAAGGTGGAGTCTGTCTTCTTGCATCCCGACATAGCTCTCTAGCTTGTACCTCATCAGAAGTCACTTGACTAGAAGAGAGAAGGAGGTTCTTGAAATGTTGAGCCATAAAGACCTGGTTCTCTTTATTTTCTCTCTCTCACTCTTCAGATATTCTAAGCAATATAGATATTCTTATTCTTTGCTATCATTTCAGTCTCCTCCTCCTCCTCACTTCACTGATGATATTAGATTACTGGGATTTCTTACAATTAGTGAGATAATATCTTAGGCACCTTGCCCATTACACTTCCCCACATCACACTCTCTTGTTGCTGTACTACCCTCCCAAAATGCACTCACAATCAACCCCACCACGATGCTGGTTCTAGAAGCATCAAAGCAGCAACATTGTTAGAAGGTGTACTAGTGCAATGACTATCCCCATGACCCATGAAGCCTCCATTTGCAATGAAGGACTCAAGCCCTATTCCAGTCTCAATAGACTCACGCTATCTTTGAAGTGCACATAGGTAAGAAGGAAATGGATAGAGGAATATGTGGACCAGAATTGGGACACAGTGTTCCCCATGCGGTAGTCCCTAAGTACTTGTCACCCACTTCCTATGTGAATAGCTAAGATGGATGCACCACAAAAAAAGTCCAACACCCAACGACAGTTCCAATCGCTAAAGAGGAGAAACTGCTGGTGAATTAGTGCTTTGAGATGCAGAGACTTGGTCTACAATGGTTGTGTTGTAGTTGGATGTTAAGGTTGCTGAATTGTGCTAGGATCATTCAAACCCATTCCAAATGGTCCTCTCCAGCATGACTTGGTGGGAGAGTTTCAACTAGAGACACCCAAATTGTCTATCCATGTAGTAGAGGACATCAACCACTCTCAATCTCTCAACTTTATCATGATGTGTAGATGATGGAATGCAGGCACTGACAAAGAAGGGTAGCAGATGTGTGCACAGATTGCTCCCAACAACCAAGAGTGTCTCATCATATGAGTTTGTATGAATGCAGCTTGGATGTCAATGGAAGGGCACTACATCTTCAAGAGGAAAAGGGTTACGTATGATTACATTGAGTGTGATATTGCCATTGTGTCAATGCAAAAGAAGGCATGATTGACTAGATACCATCTCATTGCGTGGCTTGACCATTTCATTAAGTATAGTACCCTTCCCTCTCTCTCCATTTGAGATGTACCCAATGCTTGTCATGCCTTGTATTTGCGAGTTGAATTCATGTCAAAGGCAACAAAGGTAGGAGTAGATATTACCACCATACTTGCACACACCTCAAACAAGTTACATATGGACATGTGCTTTTTCTCAGCCTTCAAGAAGGTGGTGCAAATATTGTAGGTGGCAAAACACATGCAATATAAATTTTCGGCTCCATTTTTTAAGGGATGACCACCCTCTAATAAAGATGTAGAAAGTGCTGTCCATCTATACTTTTTGGCTCACATGGAAGCATTGGCAAGCTAGTTGGAGATAGTTGGGCAAAACAAAGCCAATTTACTTCCACATGACAGCTAACAGAGAGCAACATGCAGTCGTCCTCTAAGAAACCCCTATGCAGCAAGGCGAGACCATGATGGGCTAGCCAAATAGAATGATCTGCAAGGGTGCATGACTAGAGCGGAGACAAGGGTCAATCCACAATGCCGACCAACCAACTTGAATGGTTGGCCAATGAACAAACAAGGGTCTAGGGACTCTAGTCTAGGATAGACCCCAAACAACCTCAGACTGAACAACCAAGAGCAACCCCTAGGGTAGCAAGACAAGGCCATCATGGGGGCCAGCCAAACAGAATGATCTGCCAAGGTGCATCACCAGACCACAAATAAGGGCCGATCCACAATGCAGGCCAACTGACATGAATTGTTGGCTAATGAACAAACAAGCATCTAGTGACTCTGGTCTAGGATAGACCTTGACAAACATCAGGCTAAACAATCTAGACCAGACCAAGCCAACCACAGAGAAGGCCCCTGGAGAGGGTTACAAGGCACTTATATAGCCACCACTGTTGGGCCAATGGTTGTACTCGGAACCAAGGATGTTTTTATCGAAGCTATGCTTATATATTAATATAAAATCTTGGCAAAAGTTTTCAAGCTCCATTTTTTGCTTTCACAATATTGGTAGAATGTAGTACCCTTTTTATATGTTCTTTTGAATTTTGAAGGAAAAAATGTAAATCCTAGCAAAACTTCAAATTTTGTTGCATAACAGTGTCAAATCCTGGCTAATGTTTTACACTTTTAAGCTATGCTTATATATTAATATAAAATCTTGGCAAAAGTTTTCAAGCTCCATTTTTTGCTTTCACAATATTGGTAGAATGTAGTACCCTTTTTATATGTTCTTTTGAATTTTGAAGGAAAAAATGTAAATCCTAGCAAAACTTCAAATTTTGTTGCATAACAGTTTCAAATCCTGGCTAATGTTTTACACTTTTATTTTGATTAGGACATACAAACTTTCTATGGCAATATAAAAGTTTATCTCCTTAATGAAAATAACTTGAAAAATTCATCCATAACTTGTTCCTTTATCCAATTTAAAAGTGATGTCCGTCTATACTTTTTGGCTCACATGGAAGCATTGGCATGCTAGTTGGAGATAGCTGGGTAAAACAAAGCCAATTTACTTCCACATGACAACTAACAAAGAGCAACATGCAATCGTCCTCTAAGAAACCACTATGCAGCAAGGCGAGACCATGATGGGCTAGCCAAACAGAAGGATCTGCAAGGGTGCATGACTAGACCGGAGACAAGGGTCAATCCACAGTGCCGACCAACCAACTTGAATGGTTGGCCAATGAACAAACAAGGGTCTGGGGACTCTGGTCTAGGATAGACCCCAAACAACCTCAGACTGAACAACCAAGAGCAACCCCTAGGGTAGCAAGACAAGGCCATCATGGGGGCCAACCAAACACAATGATCTACCAAGGTGCATCTCAGACCACAAATAAGGGCCGATCCACAACGCAGGCTAACTGACATGAATTGTTGGCTAATGAACAATGTGACTCTGGTCTAGGATAGACGTTGACAAACATCAGGCTAAACAATCTAGACCAGACCAAGCCAACCACAGAGAAGGCCCCTGGAGAGGGTTACAAGGCACTTATATGGCCGCCATTGTTGGGCCAGTGGTTGTACTCGAAACCAAGGATGTTTTTATCGAAGCTATGCTTATATATTAATATAAAATCTTGGCAAAAGTTTTCAAGCTCCATTTTTTGCTTTCACAATATTGGTAGAATGTAGTACCCTTTTTATATGTTCTTTTGAATTTTGAAGGAAAAAATGTAAATCCTAGCAAAACTTCAAATTTTGTTGCATAACAGTTTCAAATCCTGGCTAATGTTTTACACTTTTATTTTGATTAGGACATACGAACTTTCTATGGCAATATAAAAGTTTATCTCCTTAATGAAAATAACTTGAAAAATTCATCCATAACTTGTTCCTTTATCCAATTTAAAAGTGATGTCCATCTATACTTTTTGGCTCACATGGAAGCATTGGCCTGCTAGTTGGAGATAGCTGGGTAAAACAAAGCCAATTTACTTCCACATGACAACTAACAAAGAGCAACATGCAATCGTCCTCTAAGAAACCCCTATGCAGCAAGGCGAGACCATGATGGGCTAGCCAAATAGAATGATCTGCAAGGGTGCATGACTAGACCGGAGACAAGGGTCAATCCACAGTGCCGACCAACCAACTTGAATGGTTGGCCAATAAACAAACAAGGGTCTGGGGACTCTGGTCTAGGATAGACCCCAAACAACCTCAGACTGAACAACCAAGAGCAACCCCTAGGGTAGCAAGACAAGGCCATCATGGGGGCCAACCAAACACAATGATCTACCAAGGTGCATCACCAGACCACAAATAAGGGCCGATCCACAACACAGGCTAACTGACATGAATTGTTGGCTAATGAACAAACAAGCATCTAGTGACTCTGGTCTAGGATAGACCTTGACAAACATCAGGCTAAACAATCTAGACCAGACCAAGCCAACCACAGAGAAGGCCCCTGGAGAGGGTTACAAGGCACTTATATGGCTGCCATTGTTGGGCCAGTGGTTGTACTCATTGAACCAAGGATGTTTTTATCGAAGCTATGCTTATATATTAATATAAAATCTTGGCAAAAGTTTTCAAGCTCCATTTTTTGCTTTCACAATATTGGTAGAATGTAGTACCCTTTTTATATGTTCTTTTGAATTTTGAAGGAAAAAATGTAAATCCTAGCAAAACTTGAAATTTTGTTGCATAAAAGTTTCAAATCCTGGCTAATGTTTTACACTTTTATTTTTATTAGGACATACAAACTTTCTATGGAAATATAAAAGTTTATCTTCTTAATGAAAATAACTTGAAAAATTCATCCATAACTTGTTCCTTTATCCAATTTGAAAGTGCTATCCATCTATACTTTTTGGCTCACATGGAAGCATTGGCGTGCTAGTTGGAGATAGCTGGGCAAAACAAAGCCAATTTACTTCCACATGACAGCTAACAGAGAGCAACATGCAATCGTCCTCTAACAAACCCCTGTGCAGCAAGGCGAGACCATGATGGGCTGGCCAAATAGAATGATCTGCAAGGGTGCATGACACAAGGGTCAATCCACAGTGCCGACCAACCAACTTGAATGGTTGGCCAATGAACAAACAAGGGTTTGGGGACTCTGGTCTAGGATAGACCCCAACCAACCTCAGACTGAACAACCAAGAGCAACCCCTAGGGTAGCAAGACAAGGCCATCATGGGGGCCAGCCAAACAGAATGATCTGCCAAGGTGCATCACCAAACCACAAATAAGGGCTGATCCACAACACAGGCCAACTGACATGAATTGTTGGCTAATGAACAAAAAAGCATCTAGTGACTCTGGTTTAGGATAGACCTTGACAAACATCAGGCTAAACAATCTAGACCAGACCAAGCCAACCACAGAGAAGGCCCTTGGAGATGGTTACAAGGCACTTATATGGCCGCCATTGTTGGGCCAGTGGTTGTACTCATTGAACCAAGGATGTTTTTATCGAAGCTATGCTTATATATTAATATAAAATCTTGGCAAAAGTTTTCAAGCTCCATTTTTTGCTTTCACAATATTGGTAGAATGTAGTACCCTTTTTATATGTTCTTTTGAATTTTGAAGGAAAAAATGTAAATTCTAGCAAAACTTCAAATTTTGTTGCATAACAGTTTCAAATCCTGGCTAATGTTTTACACTTTTATTTTTATTAGGACATACAAACTTTCTATGGCAATATAAAAGTTTATCTTCTTAATGAAAATAACTTGAAAAATTCATCCATAACTTGTTCCTTTATCCAATTTGGGAATGGGCAATCCAAGCACCACCTAGGTGCGGATCTCAGCCATTTAGCAACCCTCAATTCAGTAAGCAAAATGGTTGGCCTTGATTTCCACCACTCTACACAATTTGAATTGGTTTTTGGTGTTGAGGGCTCTCACCTAGGGCCTTGCTTGTATTATTTCTTGGATTTGTTTCCCAAATGAATAGAAATGAATACTATTTGGTATGCTTACTACCTACTGTTGTTGCTAAGTTTGTCTTGTTGTCATTGTCATCTTCAACAACTTGGTCACCCATAGATTGGTGTACCATAGCATGGTTAATTGTTATGGTCTCTACAAGAGGCTTATATGACATAAAGGTGATTCCTATGAAGGCTTATTTAAACTATTATTGATAATGAATGGTGAGTGCACTCTGGAGGCTTACCCCATCTCATTAGTGAAGATGCTCACTTCTAGAGATTTACCTTAATTCAAGGTCCTCCTCATAGTTGGAGGCTTATCCAACCTAATACTAATGGTGCTCTTTGATAAAGGCTTACCCAAACATTTTAATTATTTGTCCATTCAGATGTAATGCTCACATTGATTAAGGCTTACCTTATTCAAGAAAAATGACTAAGTCATTGATTCTGTGCTAGAAGGCTTACTTTATATGATTACATCATTTTAAAACAAATCTCATGTTTTAATTCATTCCACCAAGCATAAGATTGGAATAAATGCTAGAAATTCTTTCAGTTAATGATGGCCACTTGTTGATGAGGTGGACCAAAGCTGCCAAAAAAGTTGTTTTTAGTTGTTGAAATCCCCCATTTTATTTGATAACTATTTGATGTAGAAAACATAAAGAGCCTTTGATTTATCAAATGTATGTGCTTGATAAATGCAACATATTCAGAATAATGAATATCAACATTTAAATCACCACTTTGGTGCTTATAAATTTGCTTGAATTTGAAAGATTTTGTGTTTAATACGAGATCGGCATTTACTGGTATTAGAATAATGATAGTTTGGTTTTACACTTATTTTCTTCAAATTAAGATGGACTTGCATGTCATTGAAACTAGTGTTATTTACTAGAAAAATAATTGATTTGAACGTGAATTACAATACTTGTTGATGCACATCATGTGCTCTTTCAAGTTTCAATTGCTTGATGAAGAATTTTCTAAAATGATGGTCCATGTTTGCTTGTGCTAATTGGCACAACGAGAATTAGATTTGCAAAATTGTGAAGGATGCCTCTAAAGACTTTTTCTAAAATCTGCTTCAAATTTACCAAGATGTGATCAAACTACCAAAAATGGTGCCTAGAAATGCATTAGCAAAATTCAAAGCTCACTTTGGGGCCCTAAGAGAAATCACCATGTTGTTTTTTTGGCTTTAAAAATAAATTATATAAAAAATAAAATTGACAAGGTAGGTGTTTTAAGTAGGCGTGCCACTTAAGTCTTTGAAAATTCGATGCACGATTTGATGTTTTTGACATCACCAACACGTCTTGAACAGGCCAAAACCCCACAACCAACTTTTGAAATGCTGAGAATGGTGTCTAAATTGCATTCCACTATACATTCTTTTTTCGGGCCTTTTTTTGGCTTTTTTGGGCCTCCGAGTGTCCATTCTTAGTGTTTCAAAAGCCACTTTAGGGGTTTTGGCCCGCTCTAGAGGCACCATCGATGTCTTAAAATTCAAATTCTGCACCAAAAAATCATGTACATCAAATATAATAAATGGAAATGATATCCCTATTGAATGTAAGCTTGATTTTTTCCCTCCTTTTTATGATTTTTTTCTACGTTACGTAGGCTTATGATTTTTTTCTATGTTATGTAGGCCCTCCTCTGATTGGTAGAGGGCTATTTTTCTTCTAGGCTAAAAGGCCCCAAAATGAGCTCTCAAGTTTCCTAATGGTACAAGGGTTATACTTTTCTAAATGATGCCAAAATAATCCAAAATATCTTTACATGAGCAACATTGTGTTTGTTTTTTAATGTGTGAATGAAGATTGCACAGAATTTCAACCAAAATTGACCAAGATATGGCCTAATAGCTAAAAGTACCTTCTTGATTGGAGCATAGATTTCTATGAATAACAATGCCCATATGGCCTCCAATTTTTTTAATAACATGTACTCTATGTATATCATGCAAAGATGTAGTGTGCAAGTACGTATGTGCAAGTACGTATGAGGAACAAGGAGATAAGATGCTAAATTCACTTTTAGCTTGTGGACTTAATTGTGATGTGTAATTGTGACAACCTAGGGACACTAGTAGTGGAATGGAGATGAGGTTTGTTGCTACCCTTAGCACCTTGTAAAATTAACATTTAGAGGCTAAGTGGGGGCACTTTATTACAAAAATAGGCTAAGTAAGGGTCTTGAAAGGGCCCCCAATGAGTGTTTCCTAATTTCAAGGGATTAGTGAGGTATTTGAGGTGTACCAATGGGAGTGCTCCTTTTTGTGGGGCAATGCCATGTTGAGGTGGAGGGTGGGCAGACCTGCAAACAGCCCCTATTGGCTACTCCTCTTACACCGGGGACCACTCAAACCATCCCCCCCCCCAACCCATGCTTGACCCTTCTCCCATATGCACCTCCCCCAAACAAACCTACAAGTCATTCAAGAGGCAGTGGGCCCTTCTAGGTGAATTTTTCCCCCCTCAACTTGTTACAGGCCTGCCCCCTCCTTTTCTCTAGTCCAGCTCCATTCTCACTCCATTTTTCAAATGTGGGAACTCATTTGGCATCTTCCCTGCCCCATCCTACTCTAGTCCACTGTGTTTCTCCCTCTCTAGCACCTCCTATACCAGCTGCTCATTATATCTCCATTCCTAGCTACAGCACCTCCTACATCAACAGTTGCTCATCCCCCTCTGCTCTTTCTCCCTCCATTCCTAGCTATAGTACCTCTTGTAGTGGCTATTCATCCCCCTCTGCTCTTTCTCCCTCCATCCCTAGCTACAACACCTCCTGGAGTAGCTGCTCATCCCCCTCTGCATTTCTTTATCCATTCCTAGCTACAACACCTCTTGGAGCTTCTCTCAACCTTCAGTTGCACCCTCTATACCTTCTCCCTCTCTCTCCCTACATCGAAACTGCTCTCTCCCTCCAAGCTGCACTTTCTAGTCCACTATTGCTATTGTGACAACCTCTGTACAAGCATGGTGAGGAGACCATACATGTACTCTGTGTCCCACAGGAACAAAAATGCACTGGATGAATGGGTGCCTTGCGCCTACAGCTTGAATGATTGGATAGTCATGAGAGGATCTGCCAAGGGTCCACATAAGCTTCCCAAGAGCAAAAGAGGTGATGTTTTGCATGAATGGAAGGGCCGCATCATGAAGTTCAAGCTTGGGAAGAAAGGATGGCTTGCAAAGGTGTAACACATCTACATGGGGAAGGACATGCGCCTTCCTCCATCAAGCAATCAATCGACAATACCATCACATTGTAAGTCTACATTTTGTGTAAGATTTTGAAGTGTAATGAGTCAGTTTGAAATTGTATTTTGAAATAGAACCAGTGTATTGAGTCAATTTGAACTTGTATTTTGAAATAGCCCTTGTGCATAGCAGATGTATTTCCTTCAGAATTTGAGGAGTGGGAACCAGTCGAGTGCTTCTTAGGTAAGTTTACTGCCATTCATGAGGATTTAGGAAGGCAAATGCATGCTGGAGAGAAGTCCTCTGCTTTGAAACACATAAATATCCATTGGTATGATGCCAAGTACATTACTCCAAGGACGGCATTAGGCTATGGCCATCTTCAATGAATTGCAACACCACAACTTGAAGACGTGCATTGCAACATGGTGGACACAAGAACAATGCAATCATACAAGGAAAAGATTGCAAAGGATGTGGGCATGGCCATGAAGTTTACATTTGGCTCTAAATGGGTAAGGTTGTCTTGGTTTATGCCTCTGCATATTTTTGCTTCTTATTTTCAGAATATCCAGATGCACAGAACAAAAACCATGTGGTCATGCAAGTGCCTACATGAGAATTCCCTTGAGGAATTGCTTGGGGTGAATTGGGGAAGCAGGTCAGGTGAACAGAAGGGTGATTTGTTTCAATCATGCTGACATCAATCGCAATGCTAACAAGGTCATTTTGGTGAACCGCATGGCTGCCCTCAATGCCTTTGGAACCAATTTTCAAGGTATGGCATTGACGGTAGCAGCCATGTCCCTGGCCAGCAACAACAATAGCGTTGACTCTCTATCGACTAGGTTTAGATCTAAGAGTGTATTTGGGAATTCAAAGCCCGATATTCTCAGTGTTTTAGAGAAGAGAGAAAGGCTCTGAAGCCTTATTGTATAGAAATTTTATTTTATATGAATACAGATATATTTTTTATATAGTGCCCCATTTTGTGTTCTTTTACAAAATTTATTTTATACTGTCATTGTATTTTGTGACTTTAATTATTGTTGGCATTAATATTTTCATTCACTATTTTGTTCAAAAGCATGCTATCATATAAATATTTGCGCTATAATGGTCATTTCAGAGCAATCCAGTAAGAATCTCACCATGCGGCAGAAGGCAAATGTGTTCGGCATCGCGCGGGGAGCCTAGAAAAGCAAAAATTTGCTATGGCACATATGGGTCAAACAGGCCCCATATGCACCTAGTCAAATAGGCCCCATACATGCCATAGCGGTTTTTTGCTTTTCTGGGCTCCCTGCACAATGCTGAACACATTTGCCTTCTGTGCCACAGTGAAAAAACATCATTTGACCACTCAAATTCACATTGAACTTGCATAAACTGATGGAAAGCATCATGTAACATGTATAATAACATGGGAACAATAATAGAACATAAAATTATATTTTATTCATTGGCCTCAAAGGGCAGAGATTTACAAAATGATTCAAGTTACACCAAATGAGCCTAAACAACATCTAGGGCCAAAGGGAGGGATCGGAGCAGATGCGCTTGGCGAGGGTAAGATCCTTGTCCATCACTGTTACTCTTTTGGCATGGATAGCACATAAGTTCGCGTTTTCAAAAAGACCTACTGTCATTTGCTCCATTGCCTCGTGAATTGCTCCCATAGCACCTGAAGTGAAACGCACATCATCCTTGTAATGCTGTGCTATTTCACGTACAACACGTTGGAAGGGTGCACGGGGAATGAGATTGTCCACAGTGGTTTGGAACTTGTGGATCTCTTGAAGGTCCTTCACGCCTGATTTTTTGCACCTCTTAATCTTTGGGGGACCCTGCACTAACCTCTGGACATGGCTCCATGGCCGCTTGTATTCTTTGAACTTCTTTTGCCTCTTCTTCCTTGCAACCACCTCTTAAGCTCCTCTTCCTGTGTCTGGTGGGTCCTTCGAGGTGGCTTGTCGTGCCTAGGCGTTTGCTTTGTCCTTGGTCTCTTTTCCTTTTCATGAGGCTGTGAGACAACAGGCTGAGGCTCTTGCTCAGCTCGTACTAGAGGCTCCTCATATCTTATAATTTCGAGGCACAAAGGGTTGATGATGCTCTTCCATGCGGTCTGCTTGGTTGGAGGATTGGGGCCAAGCTTCATTATATCTGCGAGCCCGCCAAATACTTCCTCTTGTTGTGGCCCCTGTAATCTCTCCATCTCCTCTCTTTGCCTTTCTTGCTCCCCTTGTTACTCTAGATGCTCCATGCCAGGACCCCACAGAGGAGGGAGGGGTAGTTGATCAAGATTGACTGGACTATTTTACCCCTCTTGGGAGACCTCTCTACTTCCACAGTTAGTTGTGTGGAAGGACTGAGAGGATCCCTAATCATGCTTGGATCCTTCCTCGTGCTGGGATTCCTCATGGTGCTGAGATCCCTGGGATCCCCCATGAGAGTCGAATGGTGGGGACTCGCGTTGCTTGGACTCCTGATGATGAGAACCACCTTCAGATCCCTCTTGATCAATGCCCTCTTGGCCACTGGGGCTTGCAGTGTGTTCGGAGGCCATGGGTTGTGAGGACAACGGGTAGCGTCTAAATGATGTCCACTGGGTCTAGCAGTTTGTTTAACTCATGCCATAGAAATGAGGGATTTTAGGGTTTTGAATTGCTTTATATAGTCTTTTTTAAAGAACTTTAGGGTTCTTCTTTTAAATTAGGGTTTTTTGAGTGCACCCCCTCCCCCTCCCAATCTTTTGTCGTCGCCAGTTCGGTAATACTTAATCTTCACTACGCTCCCTCCCAACCCACTCACCCCTCCGCCTTGCCATGTCGCACATGCAATTCTGCAATTTCCAAACAAATTTGTGAATTTTGGAATCTATAATTGACTCAAAATAGTGTTAACTTTATTCATCAAACATTTTACATTTGGGGCTCTCTTAGGACCCAACGCCTCCCCTGTCTGACTCTACTTTGCAACCAAAGCACAACCCCTTGGCTCCCTGTTGAGGACTTCCAAGTAGCACATCTCCTTGTCTTCTTGAGATGTTGAACCGCTTTTGCGAGACTTGAGACCTCTACCTTATCGCGCTTGAGAGTCCTAGTCTCAAGACATCTATAAAACCAATCGAACATTCGTGTAGTGCATTGCTTCATGCGATACCACCCCCATGCCTTGTATTCTTGAAGTATGCTGCCTTTGCTCTGTAGTGTGATTTCTCCATTCCTTGAGTATTCCACATGGACAGAGTGCCCCATTGCTCCACAAACCATGGTGCATGTGCGTAAAGAATATACTGTAAACAAAAACATTGTATTAGAAACAGAAACTGACTCAAGTTTAAAGCACAAATTTCAACCTAAGGAGGATTACCATGTAATGTGTAATATGTGACTCCCCCCATGCTTCTACCATCAATGATATGAATTCTCCCAATGCTGTCCTGAATCTCTCATAATAAAGCTCATCTGTTTGACCTTGTCTAAGCAACTTTATAAATGCATCAAGCTTTGTCCACAGTTTTGCTCTCAAAGTAGCAATTCGCGGATGTGAAGCTTGATTTGTAGTGCACTCACACAAAGCTTTCCAATACTCCCAATCTAGGGTGCTTTGAGCCAATGTATGTTTTTCTTTATCAGCATTGTGGTTGGACAAGAACCTCCTTGCCTTTCCTCCACCCATGGACACTTTAGAGGAAGATTTTGTCTTTCCTGATTGTTTCTTGTCCTGCTTAAGCTTTACATTGCCTCTGTGAAGTTCCATTAGTGAGAGTAGTTCTTCAGCTTTTGCAATGCATTGTGCAGATACTTGCTGTGGCCTCAAATTCCAAGCATAAACTAGATGGAGATAGAGTAACTTATCAAGTATACGCAGTTCAGCATGCAAAGTACACACGTGTACCCGCTCCAATGGAATTGGTAGAATGGGGTCCCACTTAGGATCCTTTTTGTGATGATCAGGGGCTGCACTTTGGTTGCAAGAAAGGATGCCATTTTCCCACTGTAGGCTTCCCCAATGAAAGAGAAATACAGTAAGGATATAGAAATGAGAAGAAATAAAGTTGCAATGAAGAGGGGATTTCTCTTACCTTCTTCTCTCATCCCATAGAATTTGACCATGGCTCTTTGCAAATTCTCTACATCCACGTAAACATTATTAAAAGCATTCATCTCAAACGTTTGGATACCAGATTTCTTTTTACTCTTCCAAGTCATTGTGCCACTTACACAATGGTATCCTCTAAGCTTTTCTCTAGCACATTGGTTTGTTTCTTGATGTGCAAGCCTTACAGACCACGGTGTTGGAAATGGCATTGTAGATATCTTATACTTTTCCTCCATAGCAGACTTGAAAATTTTAAAAACAAAGTTGTAAGCTTCACGACTTACACCAGCAGCATCACAAGATCCAAGCACCTCCTTTGCTTGCACGAGGCCCTTGAAATCCTTCATTACCTCTCTAGCAACTTGTTTACGTCGCCCTTTTTGTCTAGGGTCCTTCAACACTTCCATGACATCACTTGGCTTTATTAAACTTCTTAGAACATATGAAGGATCACTATCATCCATTTCCATTGTTCCCATCGCATCCTCCATGAAATTCCTAAAGTAGAGTACAAATGAGTCTTAGTGGAAAGAATGCAACACCACAAATATTTTCGAGTAAGAAATTTCATTGAAAATTTGGGGAACTAACCTTGCATCTCGTATTCTCCTCTTTCGGGCACCACTATTGGTTGACAATGCATCCATAGATTGTAATTGTCTTTTCCTCTCTTTCAGTCCCAAAGGTGTTCCCTTCAACTTTTGTACTCGTTCTATTGACTTCTCTCGTTCATTCTCCACAGCACATTGAACTTGGCCATAGATAGACCTTTCCAAATCTTGTTTGCTTTCAGCGAGCTCCTGGATTGATTCTTCCAATTCATGTCGCTCCAAGTCCAGTGGATGTGCTTTGTCACTGAGTTCTTTGTTTTGCAATTGGAGATCCTGCATACTATTATGCATTGCCACAATAGTAATATTTCCCAAATGTGCAAGTTCTTCTGCTTGGGCTCTCTGCACCTCGCTTGCTTGCATAGCCAATGTCTGAGAATGGTTCAATCGATTGCAATAACCGAGCAATCTAGCATGTCCCTTGCCAACAAACCGAACAACATCATGCACTATATGAAAAGGAGGACTCTTTTGAGTGGCAGGGTATAAAGGTTACAAGTTTCCATCCACCCAATGGTCAAGATGCTTCTTTCCTTGCAATCGAAGACTGTGGAGCACACTTTGAGGAGTTCCACTATATCCCAAAGAGCGTGTGCTTGCATATTCTACCTCCAGTTGTAGGTTCACATGGTACTTGTTGGATATGTCCTCGAAAGGTGCCATGAGTACTCAAAGAGAGGTATCAATGATGCAGGCTAAAATGTAGGGAAGAGCTGGCAAAGATGGAGTAGTGAGAGGGAGAGAGTAGCAAGGAAGAGGGAGGAGGAGAAGCATATGAGGGAAAGAGGAAGAGGAGGAGGAGAGTAGAGCGACAAGTTTAGAAGGGAGGGAAGGAGCTGCTGTAGAAGGGAGGAGGAGGGGAGAGATGCTACAGGAGGGAGGAGGAGGGGAGAGATTTTGCAGGAGGGAGGAACAGAGGAGAGGGAGCTTGGGCATCTGGAGAAGGAGGGAAGAGGAAGGAGGGAGGAGGAGCCAGGAGGAGGAGGAGGAGGAGGGGAGAGGGAGGAGGGAGGAGGAGGAGCAAGACGGACGAGGGGAGAGATGCTATAGGAGGGAGGAGGAGGGGAGAGATTCTGCAGGAGGGAGGAGCAGAGGAGAGGGAGCCTGGGCGGCTGGAGAAGGAGGGGAGAGGAAGGAGGGAGGACGAGCCAGGAGGAGGAGGAGGAGGGGAGAGGGAGGAGCGAGGAGGAGGAGCGAGACGGAGGAGGGGAGAGGAGGAGAGAGGGGGAGGGAGGGAGAGGGAGAGGGAGGGAGGGAGGGAGGGAGGGAAGGAGAGAGAGGGAGGGAGGGAGGGAGAGAGAGAGACAGAGAGGGCGGGAGATTCAAAATTTGAAATTCAAATTTTAAAAAGTGGCCCCCTCCCCTCATTCATGGGGGAAGAGGTGGGCTCAAATGTGGGCTTAACCCACCTAGGTTGGGCTGGTTAGGCCTCTTTGGGACCCTTCAAGCCCCTTGCATTAGCCCACTAAGCATTCCCTAATCCATTCCTTATGAGGCCCTTTTGAGACCCCAATTCTCCCCTAATGTAGAAGTGATTCCCATTGCGGCGCTCATAAGAGCAATCGTGTTGTTTGAGTAATTATGACTTAACATTTAGCTTCTACAAGTGTTATTGTAAGAACTTGTGCCAAGTATTGGATTCTGAAAAATCTTCCCAGATGTTGTTAAACTCAAACTCTTGATTGAAACTTGGAAGCTCTTCGTATTCCATGTCTAATGTTGTTGAAGTCGCCGATAGTGGCATATCAAAGGTATCTAGCTTTTGAATCGAAATATCATCTATCCACGATTCTTGATGGTTAACTACAATGCTCTCTGCAAGAGGCTTACATGACATAAATTTGATTACTATGAAGGCTTATTTAAAATGTTATTGTTAATGGTGTGCACTCTCGAGGCTTATCCCATCTCATGAAGATGCTCTTGGAGACTTACCTTAACTCAAGGTAATTCTCATAGTTGTAGTGTATCCAAACTGATACTAATGGTGCTCTTTGATACAGGCTTACCCAAACACTTTGATTGCTTGTCCATTAAGATGTAGTGCTCACATTGATTGAGGCTCAACTTATTCAAGAAAAAGGACTGAGTCATTGATTCAATGCTAGAAGGCTTACTTCTACATATGATGATTACATCATGTTTTAAAAAAATCTCATGTTTTAGTTGATTCCACTAGACATAAGATTGGACTAAATGCCATAAATTTTTTTGGTTGATGATTGCCACTTGTTGATGAGATGGTGGATTAAAGCTGCCAAAAAGGTTATTTTTTGTTGTTGAAATCTCCCCCATTTTATTTGATAATTATTTAATGTGGAAAACATAAAGAACCTTTGATTTATCAAATAAATGTGCTTGATAAATGCAACGTATTTAGAACAATGAATATCACCACTTTGGTAATTATAATTTTCCTTCAATTTTGAAAGGTTGTGTGTTAAATAAGAGATGGAATTTTGCTCTCAATAGAAAACAAGACTAATGATAGTTTGGTTTTACACTTATTTTCTTCAAATTTAGATGGACTTGCAATGTCATCGAAACTAGTGTTATTTACTAGAAAAATCATTGATTTGAACTTGAATTACAATACCTGTTGATGCAGATCATGTGCTCTTTCAAGTTTAAACTGCTTGATTAAGACTTGCCTACAATGACGGTCCATTTTTGCTTGTGCTAATTTGCACAATGCGAATGAGATTTGCAAAATTTTGCAAGAATTCTAGAATAATTCGCATTTACATAACCTTTATCCTCTAAAATACTTCACATTGACATATTGTTTTATCTTATAAACATTTGGAAAAGCTTGCAATTAATCGATATAATAAGACCATGTTGTGAGCATTTTGTTGCATAATGTGCTTATATGATAAGACCCTAAAATGAAGGACAAAAATACATTCAATAAACTGAAATTTTTATGAAAATTATGTTTTTCTATATGTGAAGGATGCCTCTAAAGACTTTTTCTAAAATCTGCTTCAAATTTACCAAGATGTGATCAAAGTACCAAAAATGGTGTCTAGAAATGCATTAGCAAAATTCAAAGCTCATTTTGGGGCCCTAAGAGAAATCACCATGTTGTTTTCTTTGCTTCAAAAATAAATTATATAAAAAAGCAAATTGACAAGGTAGATGTTTTAAGTAGGCGTGCCACTTAATTCTTTGAAAATTCGATGCACGATTTGATGTTTTTGACATCACCGACACGTCCTGAGCAGGCCAAACCCCCACAACTAGCTTTTGAAATGCTGAGAATGGTGTCTAAATCGCATTCTACTATACATTCTTTTTCCGAGCCTTTTTTTGGCTTTTTTGGGCCTCCGGGTGTCCATTCTTAGCGTTTCAAAAGCCACTTTGGGGGTTTTTGCGTGCTCCAGAGGCACCAGCGATAACTTAAAAATCAAATTCTGCACCAAAAAATCATGTACATCAAATATAATAAATGGAAACGATATCCCTATTGAATGTAAGCTTGATTTTTTCCCTCCTTTTGATGATTTTTTTCTACGTTACGTAGGCTTATGATTTTTTTCTACGTTATGTAGGCCCTCCTCTGATTGGTAGAGGGCTATTTTTCTTATGGGCTAAAAGGCCCCAAAATGAGCTCTCAAGTTTCCTAATAAGAGTTATACTTTTCTAAACGATGCCAGAATAATGCAAAATATATTTACATGAGCAACATTGTGTTTGTTTTTTAATGTGTTAATGAAGATTGCATAGAATTTCAACCAAAATTGACCAAGATATGGCCTAATAGCTAAAAGTACCTTCTTGATTCGTGCACAGATTTCTATGAATACCAATGCCCATATGGCCTCCAATTTTTTTAATAACATGTACTCTATGTGTATCATGCAAAGATGTAATGTGCAAGTAAGTATGAGGAACAAGGAGATAAGATGCTAAATTCACTTTTAGCTTGTGGACTTAACTATGATGTGTAATTGTGACAACCTAGGGACACTAGTAGTGGAATGGAGATGAGGTTTGTTGCTACCCTTAGCGCCTTGTAAAATAAACATTTAGAGGCTAAGTGGGGGTAGGGTATTTTATTACAAAAACAGTTCACTCATCTTTAGTGTTGAGAAAGGGACATCTTAGTCTCCCTTTCATAGGAATGGCATTTTTTGGTCAAAAAGTTTTAAGCATAGTACTACATGAATTCAAAAGTAAGATTCAACAATAAATTAATTTGTAAAAAGTAAGATTCTACTTTTTGTCTACACCTTTTGTTCTTTGTTATACTTCTCCCACACATTTTTTGTCCCTAAGCGTATAACATCTTTCCACATGCAACTTTTTTTATAAGGTTTTCGTTTGGCATAAACCCATGTGTCAAGCTTAAAGATTTGTAACACCCAAAAGGAAAAAAATTACATTGCTAAACAAATGGTAGACATGCATTTTTGGCTATGTTTGTCCAATCTTCATTTTCATTGTCTATTTAATACCATTATCTTGATCATGGAATGCAAGAACATGCATGAGGAAATATGTAGCTTCTCTTGTGGTATTGAATTGATCATGAAATGCAAGAACATGCATGAGGAAATATGTAGCTTTTCTTGTGATGCATCTAATTTTTCACATATTTGTGTTGACGAACCAAACCTTAAGACATCATATTTGAATCTTTCATGTGCTGGGAGCATCATAAACATCCACGATGCCTTTTCCCAAAGCCAAGTATGATCTTGATGTCAAAAATTATTCTTCATTCTCTAATGCCTTGAAACATGTAAAGAGTTTTTAACACCCAAGATTTATACTCGTAATTTTGCTTAGTTTTTCAATCTACATGTTTATTGTCTACTCAATATCATCGAATTGATCATGGAATGCAAGAATATGCGTTGAGGAAACATGTGATAATGCATCTTGTGCATTTCAAAATCCACATGTTTGTGTTGATGAAGTGGAACCTTGAGACATCTTGACTTTTTAACGGTAGGGCCTCTTTCATGATACGACTACCATAAATTTTGATATTTGATTTTCAACGACCTTGATCAAGTATTTCTTTATTTATTATTCCTTAGTTTTTAGGTTTTGCCCTTTACCCTTTATTATTAAACAAATGACAACTTCTATTAAATCTAAGAAAGTTTAAGTGGACCATTTCAATAGAAAAAGGGGGGGAACCACTTGAAGACATGCAAATACTAGACATGAAATAATACTCGAACAAATCTAATCTAACATCTTTGTAGCATTCCATCCCTAATGCAAGATCATCTTTTTCTTCAAGCTAATAATCATATCCTACACCTTCAATCCTCCCAATTACAAAATTACGCTAATTAAATGATGTATTGTCCTTTTAAATGGGACATTGAACCCACCAAACACCACCACTTTGAATTGTTGTCATTCTATAATAGACAACAAAATGAATCAAATTTCTGCAATTTGGGTTATTAAGAAGGGCATCATCATGCGATACATCAGGACGAAAGAACATAGCAAAGATGCCAAAATTGAAGAGAACGGATGCAAATCAAAGGACTCACAGACCAAGGGGAAAGAAACCAGATACTACCGAGAGAGGAGAAATCAGAACAGGTTCTTGGTTTAGATATACGCCACGTTCTTACAAAGAAAAGAAAATAAAATAAGGATATCTCATAAGCCGCGAAAATACTACGAGTATGAAAATCGGAACGATCCCATGTAGTTTCTCGACAAATTATTTGCCATATTTTACCAGAACAGTACTGCCCAAGTATGAAAATCCAAAACCTCAGCCCCAAGTATCTTGTTTTCTTGAAAAGCCCCCCCATTTGAAAGCCATCAAAAATTTCCGAAGACAAAACAAGAAGTGCTCGTCACAGCCAAAAAATACTGAAAACAGATTCTCTGTTTTAATATTTCAACTCTTACTAATGCCCCCGACGGGAACAAAATTCTTTTGACAAGGTGATCTAAGGCGACCCCCGACAAAACTTTGACGTGCACCCAGAAAAAGGAATTAGGCGACTATCCAAGCAGGCCGCCTTCAAAGCATATTAATAAACTCACTCTACTGAAGCAGTGAATTTGGTTGAACATATAATTTGCCTGAACCTCTTAGAGCATTAATAAACTCTCTCATGGAGGAGTGCACTTGGTTGATCACATTTTTGAATCAAGAGGTTCAGGCAAAGAACATATTCTCACAAAACATCAACCCAGTTCAAAAAGTCAGCCACAAGAAGCTTAATAGAGGCCCGGCAACAATTCTGAAAGAGACAGAAGTCGCTCGACCCCAGGCCTCGAACCTTGCGAGAGGTAACTGCTCTCCACTGCTGGCAAATCAAGAGCCTCCGAGGCTTGCTGCGAGTAGGCATCGAACTGACCGTTTTCAAGAGCAAAAGCATTTGGAACGTTCAAATCCATCTCTCCAATGGACGCCTCGCAACCCATCACGGGTGACAAGCCGTCCAACTCGTCTTTGTAATTCTGCTCAAAGATGCCCTCGTGAGACGTCGAGGTTGAAGTGTATGGGGCTTCCCTCGTCCTGCTAGCCATTTCCACACCAGTGGGCGAGCTCCGTTCCCATTGAAACCGTGTTTGAGCTGCCAAATCCTCCCAATACGTCTCCGGAATGTTTGTGGGAGGGCTCATACACCTCGAACCTTCGCCCAACAGCCCCAAAACCTCTTCTGGATCGAAAAATTCGTAATCTTGCAAGTCCTCTGGATACGTGAATTGCTCTGCGAGCTGGCTGTCAGAAGGTATTTCCAAATCGAGATTCGTCAAAGCCAGTTGACGGTTGTCGGCCTCGTTAACCTCGCGCTTCACAGCCGATAGTCCATCCGACGCTGTTCGATAATCCACAGATTCAGGCATCCATAAAGCAACGGACGGTTTGATATCATCGAGCTCGTCCGCATCAGGCTGTCGGCTGACTTCGTCTGAGACATCCGGGATAGGCTGCGTATCTGACGGAGCTGATACGTCTGTTTCTTCATCTTTACCGCTCGTTATACAAGAAGAAGAAGGATCGGAGCAACATAGGCTTTCGTCGTCATAGCAAGAGGAAGGAAGGGGGAGTATCCTACAATCCGTCACTTCCGGCAGATTGAGCCTTGCACCAGGGCCATAAAGGATTCTCGCAGCTTGGTCGTAAGCAAGCGCGGCTTCCCTGGCTGTAGCAAACGTTCCCAGCCAAAGCCTTTCACCCCTGTTCGGCTCCCTGATCTCAGATACCCATTTCCCCCACGTCCTTTGCCTGACTCCCCTGAAGTTGCAATGGGCGTTCTCCGGTCCACCTTTCCCTTTCATGCAGCCTTTCTTCGAGCCTTTAGCCGGAGCTTTCCTAACCCTGTGCAATTGACCCTCTTCCATGTAAATCTTCCGATTCTGCTCCGCCCACCAGGCCAAAATCTCGGGGACGCTGGAGCAACCGTGGGGTCGAGGCCGGGTAACTTTTCTCCTCCTGCGCATGATCATGGCGCCAGGTTGGGAATTCCCAGGCGTGGAAGGGTGGGCGAAGGCGCAAGCGAAAGGAGCCAGGAATGGAGGGACGGACCCTGTTGGAGAGGGAAGCAAAATAGAAACAAGGGAGGAAGCGAGGATAAGCCGGAAAGAGGAAGAATTGAGAAGCGATAAGAAAGCGAGAGAGAGAGAGAGGGGGGGGGGGGGGGGGGGGGAATTTATAAGTATGGATGGATGGGAGGGGGTGAGGTAAGCGCTAGGGAGCGTGGAGGGAAAGCGTAATAGGTGTGTGTGGCCGGAAGGGCTACTAGAATGAATGAATGATATATAGGCGAGTGCAAAAAAAGAAGAAACATCTGGAATCTTTGGGCGACGCCTGTCATTAACGGGAATGACTAGCTAGCTCCTGCACACGTGTACACACACACACACATAATACATGAATATTGAATGCGATGTTACCCGCGAAGCTTCCCCTTCTCTCCCGCGTCGCGATAAACCCCTCCCTCACCCTCAAGAGTCACCCCACGCTCACCCTCAAGAGTCACCCCACGCGTCATCGCCCCCTCACGCCCCACTTCCCTCGCTTTCCGCACACATTATTCTTAGACTGTTTTCAACAACAAGACCCTCTCTCCCATCATCGTATCATATCAAACCGCTCGCGACCCTCGCAGGGTATTTTAGAATGTATGCATGCGCCAACCACCACTTCTCATAATGCACCCCCATCCACCCGCTTCCCCCTCTAATCCACAATTGTTTGCAACATTGTGCCAACTTAAAATGAGACACCTTTTTGAAATCCACAAAACACTTCTCGTGTCCAATTTTGCTAGGTCTATCTATGCCCATAGACTACAAGAAACTACCCATCATTAGTGGATTGGCCAAAGGTCCCCTTCAAGGAGAGCAAAGTGAGTTTTCTTCGGTTACATACCGTTGGATTTGGCTACTTCAATAATAAAAGGTCTAGCAAATTTCAACTCAAATAGATGGATTTGGCTACTTCAATAATAAAAGGTCTAGCAAATTTCAACTCAAACAGAAACTCGGTTACTTCAATAGTAAAAGGTCTAGCACATTTCGCCTCAAACACAAATTTAGTTTCCACCCCTACTACCACCATCTACCTATTCAAGGACAATGTTCAAAAACCAAACCCCAAGTCTATTCCAACATTAAGGGCCACAAGGTTAACATCATTATAAGTTCAAGTTTCAACATATTACTAACGTTCCACCTTACATGATCTAGCTTACAACAATTTGAATGCATTACAAAAGGGAATTAATGAGGAATCACCAAAAGACAATCCCCTCATTGTGAGGGGATTGTCTATTTTAATTCATTCAAAAAGGGAACTAATGAGGAATCGCCAAGACACAAAAAGACAACACCCCCCCCAAAAAAACGCCTCCCCAGCACACATATTGCACATTTCCAATGTATTGGGTACATGGAAATGTACTCTTAGCTTTGTCGGTAGAGCAACCTCCCCATGCTACAAAGAGTTGCTCTTTTTCACATGTCCTAAGATTGTAGCCATCGTGCCTATTCCCAAAGTTTTATAAGCATCCACAAGGTCTATTGGAGCAGATTTTAGTGTGGAAAAAGGAGTGGGAGGTGTACAAATCCAAAAATATTTGGGATGATTTCTTACTCTTTCAAAGTTTGAGTTTATGGTTATACGTAATAATCGGATGGGCGGACAAGGGAAGCCATTGTCATAGAAGAACTACAACACTAACGATAGCATGAAAATCTACAAAGCTTTACTTCTTTCTAATGGAGAACCAAAGAAACTAGGCCTGCCTAAAATTGTACCTCATTGCTAAGAAAAAAGCACTTTGAGGAGTGGCCTGAAATGGAAAGGTGCAACATATGTTGTTGTGTTCCTCCTGTGTGGCGAGCAATGAAAAGAAGCTAGTAAGACACCATGCATGTTATCAAACAACATTGGTGATGCTTATTTTAATATACTAGTCTCTTGAACTTCTATGGAGCGCTAGAAGGCTAGGAATGCAAACAGAGAGCAACTCCGCATTAAAGCCAAGTGTCAAGAAGGCCCATCAGGTCCTTGGGATATTTCCTGACATGCAAGGTAGGATTCATACGTGGAGGGGCGGAGAATGGGACACGAGGGACCCAAATGTCGAGTATGGGCTATTATTTAATTCTGTTACGTGTTCCTCAGTTTGATGGCCGTTGCCGCTTTCATGGGGACATGATATCAATTCCGGCTTTCATATGGGCCTTTTCGCGTTGCCCCCGATGCTTTCTCGCTTCGCTTGCCAGCCCGGACATCGATCGACCTGCCCGCTCCACAAAAATTCTTGGGCCGCAAACATTTGCGCGCCTTCACGCGGTCACACACACGTGCCCCCGAACTTCATACCACGTCAATTTCGCCACGTGCTCAGTGATTTTAGCTTGTTCGCCAAGCTCCTGGCCCGCCGTTCAGCGTCAAAGAAACGCAACCGTAGGGCCCACGCTAATTCAAACGTCAACGACCAATAAGAGTCCTCTCGCTGACTTTGCACGCCTGGTTTCCATTCCTTTTTCATTCAATTCCTATTTAGGATATATCTCTTATCCATCATCGATAAGAATAATAACAAGCGTTTGTTCGAAACACTGTTTTCACAGTGCGTGTTTCTAAAGGTTTCAAGAATTGAAGCAGCCCCTGACGTTCAAAATATGAGGGAGATGTGTGGCGATCAAACAAGCGTTTGTTGGAAACACTGTTTTCACAGAGTGTCATTACAGGTTACAAGAATCGAAGCAGCTCCACAGCATATCTCCCTTTCTTTGTTGTCGCGATTTCCCCTATCTGCATGCAGAAGAGGGATTTAGCCATACTATCATGCTAACGCAATTCACTCACACCACACGGTCTGCATAATTAGAGAACATGACAAACTAAACCAAAAAAATGAATGTTCTCCGGCTCAGTCCCACCTCTAGCCTGCCTTTTTGATGTACTGATATGATGTCTCCAGTCTTGAGAGAGAGACCATTTTTAGTAACCTCCTTCCAATTTACACGGACATCACCACTACTGTACACTGATAAATGTCAGCTACGTCAATTGTTCCTAAATATTCACATGCTCAGGCCCATGAACAACTGTGCACCAAAAATTCAAGGAATCTATAAGGGCCAAACCTGATTAAGTCAACAAGCTTTGATCTAGACATGCTGAACCCTGCACTGGCCAAGGCATCCACCCTAAGCGAGGCTTCAACAGCCTTAATGACCTTCACTCTGCAAAAGTTGGTGTGCTTCTCTCATGCATGCCCATTAATGCGATTCCAAATATATTCCAGGAAAGATTCACAGGTGGCCAAAAATTTGTGTTAATGAATTGTGAATCTAGGCCATAATGTAATACAGTTCACGAATTTTTTAGCACCATGTGCTTTTCTCCATTATGAATGGAAAGATAGCAAATTGTGTTCCACAAAAAATGATATGTTCTCTAACCTGGGAGAACACAGACATCATAGAAATGGAAGACTTCCAATTATAGCACAAATTGTTAGTCTGGAAAAAAGAGCTGTTCTCTAACCTGGGGGGTTGAATCTGAAGATCTGTCAATGGAATCAACTTACACAGAACTGGAGTTTTGCGAACCTGCCAATTTCAAATACCACATTTGATAAAGCCTCCAAACCCCGTACTCACAAAAACCACCCAAGTTTTGACACACTCGTGACATTGAACTTCACTTAATTCACTGAAAAAGGGTATATCAAGCTGCATGAAATATTTGAAGGAAGAAGATTGACGTCTCTCTCTCTCTCTCCCCCCCCCTCCGCAAAAAAAATTTCCGAGCTTCCACACATCAGAGAGAGTTATGGGGACAGCAGAAATAATTTGAAAAGTCAGCTAGAGAAGCCAGCGCCAAAACTAGAGAGTTACATAAAAGAAATCTTCGAACACCGTAACAAGGTACTAGGGCTAGCCCATAAGTTAGCTCAACAGGTACTCACTACATAGCAAGTTTTGTAATATCTGCTCACACCTGGATGTTAGGGATCACTATTGGTTAATAGGGATCATCAGTCCCATAGATCCTGAAGGGTCTCAGCAGACTTTAATAGAATCATATCATATCCTCTCTCTCTCTCTCTCTCTCTCTCTCTCTCTCTCTCTCTCTCTCTCTCTGTGGAAGCTGACCGGCATGCCCAAAAAGACGTTAATTCTTCTGTAACATTGCGTGCTCCACAGTTCTTCCCACGGGCTCCTCATCTGAGATCTCTTCTATGCCTTCCCCTGATATGTTATAAAATGCTGAGGGCCTCCCTCTATAGATGCAGTCAAGGGTTCCTCTTCCACACCTGTCATCATCCTGGTACTAAACCCAAACACAAGCGTTCAACTCTCATGTGTGGTCAATCCAATGCTTGAAGCACCACAGGTTTAGGAGGGCATCATAATGGCCAAGGCCCTAACACTGACTAGTTCAGGAATAGGATGACCCTACAAGCTCTCGTATGGCTTTTATAGGCCCTCATATGTCTCTTCTATGCCCTTATAGGCTCTGCTATACTAGGCTCATATGGCTCTATATAGAAAAGTGCAAGGTTAAAATGCAACGGACTAAAAGCACAAGCAAACCTCCAATTGTGAAGCTCAGGTGCTACTGCTCGCCTTTTTGTGTATGCCTCTTTTTTAAGGCTTCTTTACTATGCTCTAGAGCCTCGCCTGGCTGCTTGGGTATGCGCTGCTCTTATGAGCCTCCTTGTTATAGGTCTGAGAAGGCTTACTAGCTTTGAATTTTGTATATTTGCCTCCAGATTGGTACTGCTTATGCACTGATGTGGCGCTCTGTACTCATGCCATATGCTCCTTTTAGTAGACCACGTTGCATGTATCCAGAATCCTCTTACAAGTTCTATTAGTGCTGTTTGCCGACTCACTTGTGACCCTTTTGGCTTTGAAATGTTTCAAGTTTTGGATGCACCAGATCGTAGCTCATTTGACCAGCACTTTTTGATCGCTTCCTGTGATTATTACAGCAATCGTGTGACAAGGCCCTAAAACCGTATCAGCACAATTTGAGCCATTTGTGGACAGCTCCATGCTAAGATTGGGTATGCCTGAACACTACCTTTGCAGAACTTGCACACATCAATCTAGAGCCAGACCAGCAGATACAAAACACAATGAGGATTCATATTGCCCACACAGATGCCATATTGAGCAGCACAATGTAGCCAACCCCCGCAATGGAACACAAGAAGCTCTGCTAAATCTGCGTCCTCTTCATCTCAGTTTTCTGGCCTCTTGTGATAAAGGGGAAAAAGAGGCCACATTAGGGGTAGCTCTTGGTGCAAAAAGGGAAGTTTGAGAGGGCTAAGTCCTATCTCTACACATGTTTGATGTTGACATCTCCTACCCTATCTACAATCTTCCTGTTTCGTTTATCCCGCACTCTCTCGTGCTTCAGCATGGAGGTGTGCATCCCGTCCTTTTGCTTCAGTTGACTTGCTCTGACCTGGCCATGGTAGGAGCTGCACCCCCTTCGTGACACTATATTTCAGCAAAGAGAAAAACCAGGGTGGCTCTAGTTTGTTTTCAAATCCTACCCTATACCTTGCATTACCTAGGACCGGCTAATTGTTCTTAGCTCCTAAGCCAGTCTTGTCCTAGGTGGCATAAGGGTCTTAGGTGATCTAGGAGTCCTACGAGTCCCAGACTATTGAGTCCTAGTTGATATGGGAGTCCTAGGTGATATAAAAGTCCCACATGTCATAAGCAGGAGTCTCAGGTAACTAGGGGCCCCACAAAAGAACAGAAAAGCAACAGTCCATTTGGCCACTTTTGAGAAGGCATTCACAACCCTTTTTAGACCCTGTTTTCAGAAAATACTGAAGCCAGAGATTCTCTATGTGAATGTCATACCCTGCCGGTAATCGTTATCATTATTATGATCCCATGCCAAAGGATTGGTCTCTTTTGGCCACTCTTACAAAGCCTCACCATCGACCTCTGTCTTAAGCCTCTCCATCCATGATTTGGCAATTCACATCCCACAAGAATCAAGTGGTGTAAGACAGAGATCTTTACATTCTTGAGACCTGCATCTATTTGTTTTTACACCGTGATTGTACTTGTAGGGACTTGTCTTGCAGGTACCTAGCCTTATTTGGTGTTGACGGAGCACCATGGCACCCAAACGTGCATGAGTCTTTTGATGTGATGTGAGGGCCCACGAGCCCCAAACTATCAAATGAGCTGCCAAGCTTACTGAGGCATTTGAGCCAAAGTAACTGTGGGCAACATCTATGGGAATGCATTGTAGGCTGAAAAGAAGACCAAAATGCTCAAGTGGCTGACAGGAAAGCTGCAGCAGCCCATTTCCTAAGTATCCGACAGTATTTGGCGAAAAATGCCGTATGTGAGGCCATACAGACAACCAAATGCAAAATTGGGAGCAAAGACTAATACTGAGAGTTTACTGTTGATCGGAATGCCATGACTCGCTGCTTTGCATACGAAGGTAAAAACAGTCCAAAAATGCAATTGCTTTCATGAAAGCAAGGCAGAGGACCAAAGAACTCGAGAAAGAAATGTATATATCTAGATGAATTCAAGAACATGCCCAAACTCATCCTCTAAAAGCACTACACAGTGTGTAGTTTCAATCTCACAACAGTCACTCTCAAGGTACAAAACCATAAACTCCACGCATAGCAAGGACGCAATTGCTATTCGCTGATATATTTGCTGATATGCCACATCAGTAACCTCTGAATAGAGATGTTGACCATGCTATAGTCTTGGAGCATGGCTGTCACGATCTGTGACGTATTCCTTTCTCTATTTCTAGATTTATGGATGGTTTGATGAATGGACACTTGTGGAAGGGTATGCCCTTTCAACGGGACACTTCCTATGAGGCACAACCCTTGCCCTTTCGACGGGACACTTCCTATGAGGCACAACCCTTCACAAGAGACATTCTATTGAAGAGACATTCCTATTGTAATGTACCCTCTCATCAAGGGTCACACCCTTCACAAGGGGTACACACCTCTTCATGCACATACACTTTGGAGTACACACCTTTTCATGTGTGACTCTTCACTCTCTATATAAGAGACACTACAGATACACTACAGACACTCAAGCAATACAATTATTCCTTGTTCTCTGCTATTTCAGTCTCCTTTCTGTTCCTTAACACATTTCTAAATATAGTAAATCTAGGATTTCTTACAGTGGTATCAGAGCAAATTTCACTCCTGCCTGTAGGAAATGCCCCCCTCCTTCTAGCGCCTATCTGATACATCTTTTTCCGCTAGAAGGATATCCGTGCACATTGTGCATGGAAAAGATGGAGAGGATGAGCATAAAAATTTTTAGCGCCAACCCTGCCTAAAGTCATCTATGGCCTCTCCATCTCCCACACATCACGAGTTGATGTGAATGGACACAATAAAAATCGTGTCTTTTCATGTGCTTGGGCTGTCCCAAAACCAAGGGACACACCTTTTCCACCATCGGACACACCTTTTGATGAAGAGTCTCGACTCCTCACCCAAGGGACACACCCCATCATGGACAAAAGGACACACCTATTCATGTAGGGACACCCCTTCATGAAAAGGTGCACCTATTCCAAGGGTCACACCCCTTCGAATAGGCACACCTTTTAGGCACCAAGCACTTATAAAAAGGGTACCTAGAGGGGTTAAAATGGAAAACCCAGCCCCAAACCTTAGGTTTATCCTAGCTACCCAAGGGTTAAATAAACCCACCCTTTAATTTTTGGGCAACCACCCAATGTAGGCAGCCCCAACGAAAAAACAAAAGGACAGTTTTCGCCATTTCGCTGCCAGCCCCCTCGCCATCTGCAGCCCCTAGTCTCGCTGGTTTTTCGGCCCTGTTTCCTGCCAGCCTGCAGCGTGAGCACAGCGCCAGCCAGCCATTCTGCCGCAAATCAGCCTACAACCAGTTTTTCGCCATTGATAGCCTGCTCCCCTTGTTTCGCCACCTTTTTCCTGCCAGATCAGCAGCAGTTTCAGCCTCCTATCGCGATGAAGACAGCCTGTTAATTGCCAGGCCCAGATCTGCTCCTCACCACCCATTTCAACATGGACCTCCGGACAGAAATCTGCAGGCCTCTTCTACGCAACAATTTGGCAGATTAAATCATTGCCAGATGGAGTCTTTCCATTCTGCTTTTAAGGATTCTCTTGTCATTATCAAATTACAGCAAATGAAAGACGCTCCCTTAAAGCATGGAAACCCCTGGTAATTCACCCGGCATTTCAAGGACACCTCAGGCATTATCTACCACAAAATATCGTGTTCAGATTGCACAACCAGCCCATTTCGGAGCTTTGGCATCGTGGGTCTTCTGTGTCACGTGCCCTCCTAGTGATTTGGACCACATCCTATACCTTCTGCGTGAGGCACCTCAATTACATTACTTCCTCAGCACAATCCAGGTTGTGTTCCACGAGACACAAAGATACCCAGAACCCGATATTCCTCAAGAGTTTGCTGTCCATCTTTGGAGAGAATTTTACCTCTCACCTTCGGCATCTCCAGGGTACTCTCCACCTCCTTCAGCTCCCAGATATCCTCCTATACAGGTTGTACCTTCCCCAAGACAGTATTTACACTCTGAAGGCACTCCTTCTCCTGGATATCCTCCACTTCCGACAGCAGCTCCTTATCCCTTCTCAGATCCGTTGACTCTGCAACCTACTCCTGTCCTCTCACGAGCAGTAACACCACTTTCGGCATCACCAGTGTTACCTCAGACAGGACCTCCTTTACCAAATTTCCATAGGTGGTTCCATCCTGCCTCACCTGCCCCCTCCAACATGAGCAACCTCAGGGAGCAGCCCGAATCTTCTTCCAGGAATGGTACAAACTAGAGCGCAGGTTCGCGCTTTTCTCACAGGGATCTCCGATATGTCGCAATGCTCGCGTGAAGCCTCTCCAGAGATCAGAGACTCAAGTCCAAAAAAGACCCCTGAAGCCAACGTACAAGGCGAAACACTACTGCAACTTCAAATTTCCCAGCGTCAGGACAGCATCTCTGACTTGGTCCAGAAAGTCCAACAACTTCAAGATTCTCGCAATACCACACATACAGAGGATGACGTGACGCAACCAGACGACTATGCGGATTCATTCCCACCTAAGGTAGAAAACACTGAACTACGTGCCCTCTACCGTTTACTTCAAGCTTCCAAAACTAAAAGACTTGACATCAAACTTCCGGAAGCCTACACTGGTCAACACAATCGCCGAACAGTTGACCAATGGCTCACAAAAATGCGCATGTATTTTGATACTGTTGACCTCACTGAAGGCAAAAAGATCGCCTTGGCAACCTCCCTCCTCAAGGATACAGCTTTTCTATGGTGGCAAAGACGCTTAAAGGACGGCAAAAGTGTGTTAACATGGGAACATTTTGAACACGTGCTCCGTAAGCAATTCATACTTGCCAATGCGGACTTCCAAGCACGATCAAAACTCCGACAGTTGGAGCAAACAGGCTCCCTGTCTTCCTACATCTCTCAGTTCACCACATTGGTGCTGGAGATTGATGGTTTAACTGAGGATGATCGCCTTCATGCTTTCATCTCAGGCCTAAATCCCTCGTTAAAGCAAACATCACCACCACAGCTGGCGCTATTGCTTACATAGAGCGCATTACAGATTTCCAAAACACAGGGAAGCAGAGTGCTAATTGCACACAGAACTCTACTATGGCCAAAGGTACTCGCCCTCAAGATAACACCAGGTTTCGAAAAAACTCCGGTAATCAAGGTCAGCGACAGTCTCAAGATCCCCAGAAGACTCAGAAATCATATGCTAGATTCCAACAAAAGCACTCCTCCAAGGATCGCGCCTCTTCTTCTTCACAAAGTCATTCCCGACATCCCCAACATAAAGGTGCGGCCACTGACAAGAAGAACAACTCCAGCACAAAAGGACTTTGTACCATCTGTACACACGACCATAGATGGTTCGATTGTCCCAAGCGACCAAAGCAAAATTCCAATATGGAACCTAGCACTTCCCAAAGAGAAGATGCTACCCCAGCACAAGACAAGAAAGGCAAAGCTGTTCGAATGACAAATACCATCCACCTGAGCCTTGCCAGCAACCCCGAACCTTCCCTGGCCACTCAAGAACTTTGTGTTCAAGGATCGATTCGTGGAACAACGGTCACTATCCTCATCGACAGTGGCTGCTCTCATAATTTCCTAGCTAGTTCTATGGTCGACAAACTTCGGTTGACCACCAGCCCTAGTCTCATGGACTATCAGATTGAACTCGCAAATGGAACTACTTTCTTGTGCAACACCAGAATCAAAAACTTGTCTTTTCGCATCCAACATTATACGGACAAGTTGAACTTCGACATAATGCCTCTTTCTCGGTACGATGTCATACTTGGACAACAGTGGCTCTACGACTATGATCCATCAATCAGTTTTCGCAGCCATACTATCCAGGTTGTCCACGAGGGAAAACTTATTGAGCTAACTGGTTTAAGGGACTCTCCTTCAACCCCAGTTGCCTTTGCCCTACAAGTAAAGAAGTGGGTTCGTAAACGTCAAGTAAAGACTTCACTTCTGTTGGTTACGGCAGTAGCAGAGACACCAACAAAGCATCCTCCTGAATACCTCAACGAACCTTTTTTCTAGCCCTACCTGGAAATTTTTCCACAGGAATTGCCAAAGCAGTTACCACCTCGATGACCAGTGGATTACCCAATCGAACTTATTCCCAACAGTAATCCACCGTCGAAACCTCCTTATCGGGTTTCTTAAACTCAAAATGAAGAAATCCAAAGACAGGTCACCGAACTACTCGACAAAGGTCACATTCGGCCCAGTCGCAGCCCTTTCGGACCTCCTGTACTACTTGTGGAAAAAAAGAATACGTCAATGCACCTCTGCATCGACTACTGAGCCCTCAACAAGCTCACTATCAAAAACAAAAATCCATTGCCTCGCATCGATGACCTCTTCGATCAACTTCTACACGCAACACAATTCTCAAAGATTGATCTTCGTTCAGGTTATCATCGAATTCGCATACGAGAAGGGGATGAGTACAAGACAGCTTTTTGAACAAAGTATGGACACTATGAATGTTTGGTCATGCCTTTTGGGTTAAACAATGCCCCAACCACATTCATGACACTAATGAACGACATCTTCAGGCCTTTCCTCGATAAGTTCGTCATCGTTTACCTCGATGGCATCCTCGTTTTCAACAGATCCCTACATGAGTACAAACAACATCTTCACCAAGTTTTTGAAGTTCTCCGCGCAAATTCTCTCTACATCAACATTGAGAAGAGTGAGTTCTTCAAGACCCAACTCGAATATTTGGGACATGTTATTTCAGCTCAAGGCATCTCTGTGGATCCCAAGAAAGTCGAGGTAATCCGAAACTGACCTACTCCTAAGAATGTTCATGATGTCCGCTCTTTTCTCGGATTGGCAAACTTCTACCATACAAAGGTCTATCAGTTTTCCGAAATCGCAGCTCCTATGTCCAAATTATTGAAAAGCACAGCAGTTTTTCAATGGCTTCCCGAAACAGAGTATAGTTTCCAACAACTCAAGCAAGCACTCACTACCACACCAGTTATGGCTATTGCTGACCCAAACCTTCCGTTTGAGGTCACGACCGACGCTTCCGACATCGCTACAGGAGCAGTCTTGATGCAAGAAGGCAGAGTTATTGCTTTTGACAGCCATAAACATTCTGATATCCAAACCCGATACCCGGTTTATGATAAGGAGTTTCTTGCCGTTGTACATGCTTATCGCTCTTGGAAACATTATCTCATGGGAGCCGACTCTGTCGTCAAGACAGACCATCACTCTCTAAAGTATATCTTTACTCAGCCAGTCATGAACGCTCGAGATCTGGACGACTCCGACGCTACTTGGCAATCTGATGAAGACTTACAGCAGTACCCTGACATTTTACAGCAATATTTTCAGAATTTACAGTGATATTTTCTACATCAGTTCATTATCTCCACCAGGGTCTTATTTTGAGTGGGAGGGGATGTCACAATCTGTGACGTATTCCTTTCTCTATTTCTAGACTTATGGATGGTTTGATGAATGGAGGAACCTATAAGAGCCAAACCTGATTAAGTCAACAAGCTTTGATCTAGACATGCTGAACCCTGCACTGGCCAAGGCATCCACCCTATGCGAGGCTTCAACAGCCTTAATGACCTTCACTCTGCAAAAGTTGGCGTCTTTCTCTCATGCATGGCCATTAATACAATTCCAAATATATTCTTGGAGAGATTCACAGGTGGCCAAAAAAATGTGTTAATAAATCTGTGAATCTAGGCCACAATGTAATACAGTTCATGAACTTTTTAGCACCATGTGCTTCTCTCCATTATGAATGGAAGGATAGCAAATTGTGTTCCCCAAAACAAGTTATGTTCACTAACTTGGGAGAACACAAACATCATAGAAATGGAAGACTTCCAATTATAGCACAAATTGCTAGTCTGGAAAAAAGAGCTGTTCTCGAACCTGGGGGGTTGGATCTGAAGATCTGTCAATGGAATAAACTTACACAGAAATGGAGTTTTGTGAACCAGCAAATTTTGAATACCACATTCGATAAAGCCTCCAAACCCCTTACTCGCCCAAGTTTTGACACACTCGCGACATTGAACTAAAACAGGGTATATCACGTTGCACGAAATATTTTTAAAGAAGAAGATTGAGGTCTCTCTCTCTCTCTCTCTCTCTCTCTGAAAAAAGAGGCCATGGAAAGCTCACCCGATCAGAAAACCATAGGGGACAAAGACAGAAAATACAGCATAATTTGGACCAAAGGGCAGAAAGTAGAGAATGGCAATGCCAAAGCATGTCTATCCACCATCAAAGGGTACGTAAGCTACAAGATGCTGAAATTAAATGCTTACAAAAGAATTTGGAAGAATACAAGAAGGATGAGTCTTCAAACATACGTGCTCAAATGTATGACGACATGAAGGGATGGCAAGAAGAAATGCATGCAAAATGGGCAAAACAAATTGGGAAAATACAGATGGATATGATGCGATATATGGACGTGAAAGACAGCCTTCTTACATCCAAGATAGAGAGCTTGGAAGCTCCGGTGATTAGTCTCCAAGACAAGAATGTAAAATTGAAGGCAAATACACACAGAGATGAAGGGGAGCTTCAGCCATCCCTACACGAGGAGCTGAACATCATTAGGGAGCAAATGAAGCAGCTCAAGGGGGCAAAGGGAACTTCAAAAGAAGGATGCAAATTCATAGATGAACTGAAATCTGAGAATGAAAAACTCAGAAAAGACTTGGCATGGCATTTTTGCAAGACACTATGAAGGGTAAACATGCTGAATTCACCTAGAAAATCAAGAAAGGAGAGGCTGCAATCTTGGAATGGAGAGATGTGGTCAAGAAAGGTACTGCTATCCCCAAGAAAGAGTTCATTTCAGATGCTCTAGAGGAGGATAAAAGGAGATACAGTAAAGCCCTAAATGTTTTAGTCTGAGGTCTCACAGTAGGAGTTACTCCTATGGAAGATGCAAATGCTTTGTTCACCAAAATGGGTGTGAACCTAACATGTGAGACAGCTTGGAGAGTTGGCAAGCCTGATGCACCCACAAGGCCACTTGTGATGAAGCTCCGAACAGCCATGGATAGGAAGACCCTCATGAGCACAAGGGTTACCTTGAAAGGAACCCGGATCTACCTGGACGATGACCTCACCCTCCTACAGCAGGAACACCAGAGGGAAGGTATGGTACACGTCATGGCAGCGAGAGAAGCAGGGAAATGGGCTACATACAGGGATGGTAGGGTCATCATCCGAGAGAGAGGAGATCAGGACCAGGGGAAGAAGGAAGAAAAGCAAGAGAAAGAAGAAGGAGAATTATGACGGTGTCGAGCCAATGGGACACAAAGTGGACTGAGAATTGCAGTGTGGAATTGCAATGGCACACTCTGGTCTGATCCGGGTGGTTTCTCGGAGACATACACTAACAGAGACATGGTCTTCTATACTGAGACACATGAGAGCCCTGAGAGAGGACTGCCCACTGTGATAGGATATACATGGGAGTCATCTCATAGGAAGGAGACGAGGAGAGACACTGGTCTGCGGGGTTCTGGGGAGTGGCTATCCTCTTTAGATCACACATGAGACCTCTCATATTAGTGGCACGGAGAGAGGAGCATGCGTGACACATGGATACGAGTCCAACTACTAGACGCACATCCGATTCTCATAGCGGTGTGTTATTTCCCCCCAGATACTTCATCCTATGCACGTGAGGTCACCACAGAAGGGCAAAGCCCGTATGAGTCGATTCAGGATGATATCACTGAATTCTCCACGTAGGGGGACATCCTCCTTCTTAGTGACTTCGATGCACGCACAGGGAACAAGCAGGTGGGCCTACTGGACTTTGCATCGGATTCCCTCATAGTACCAGAACTAGATGCAGCTGAGCTCAGGATAGTGAGACACTCTGCAGATGCACCACAGGTGAAAGAGTATGGATTGATCATTTACAATGGTCTACAGAGATGGCCATCATCCAGTGGTCTCACTTGTTTCCCGCATGAAGCACAATGGACTACCTATTGGGTTCCTTGGCCTTCACCTCACGGATATACGACTTTATTGTGCCCCCTCCCCCACTCGGTGCTGATCACTCGTACTTAGCCTTTTGTATCTCTACCACTATGACAGTCTCAAGGAGGGTCCCCCCCATGCCCACTCGTGTACAGGTTCACTTTGATCGTGCCTTGGACCCCATCTATGTGAGCAACCTGGCGAAGGGACTTCCAGCCCTACTACTTGGAGATGATGTAGACCTCACCCACGCCTCAAACACCCTTGCCACAGTAGTCATGGACGCAGCCATCAGGTCTTTCCCCACCACTCGATCTACACGTGCCTCACTAGGGAAGATGCCACAAAATCCTTGGTATGATGATGAGTGCAGAGAGATGAGAGCTCACCTCACACGTGAGCGAGCCCTTGGCCACTTGACATCACCCAAGGCACAACGGATCTCACGGCAACTAACATGCCATAAGCGGCGGGCCTTCCTCACCCACAGAATGGACGAGGTGATCAATTCATTTTGAGGGGGGGATCCCACCATTGGCTGGGGGCTTCTATCAGAGGGGAAGTCACCTATACCCATCACAGACCTAGGTGTTTGGCACACTTATGCATGCTCTCTTTATGGTGTCCCGATGCAAGCACCACCTGATATGTCCACTATGCCCAGGCCCACCACTTGCCACTTGTTCACTGCACAGTATGTGGGGGCTGCACTCAGCCGGCTTCATAACCGGAGACCATAGGACCATGAGGGGCTACAAATTGAACATTTCGATCATGGACAGGAGGTTCTGGCTCCAATACTAGCACAGATGTTCAACCACGCCATGTCACGGCTTCCCACCCTCATGGAGTACCACCACCATAGTACTGATACACAAGGCAAGTGACCCCATGGATACTAGGAACTATCGCACTCTCATGATTGGCCACATGCTAGCCAAGATCTATGGATCGATACTAGAGAGGGAGATCAACAGCCATACAGAGGCACATGGGCAGCGTGCTCTAGAACAAGCAAGTTTCCGGAGACAACACTCCACACTAGACCACATCTTCACCCTGAGGACTATCATTGAGGAGGCGAGGTCGAGACACCAGAAAGTCTACGCTTGTTTTGTAGACTTTCGAAAGGCCTTGGACGCTGTCCCGCGATCCCGCATGATCAAGAGACTACAGGATATGCAGATTCCAAAGATTCTGATCTGGGGAGTGGTGAGCCTATACGAGTCCGCCAGAGGGAGAGTTCATGTCCCAGGATGCCTATCAGACTGGGTTGAGAGCACGATCAGAGTAAAGCAGGGATGCCCTCTCTCACCAACTCTCTTCGGGCTCTACATTGATGAGATTACATCTTTCATAGACTGTCTAGGAGGTGAGGGAGCACCACTAGCAGACTTGATGATATAGATTCTACTATACGCAAATGACCTAGTCCTCCTGTCATCTTCGACAGAGGGACTACAAAGACATCTAGATGCCCTAAAGGTGTTCTGCAGAGAGAGACTTGATGATGGTTAACCTTGGGAAGACCAAGGTCATGATCTTCAAGACCTCTTACACAGTGCTTCACCGACATAGCTTTACATACAAGAGTCAGCCAGTGGAGATTACACATACTTGGGTGCGGTTTTCACAGGACTAGTTTTCACAATGACTCATGCAGCCAGAGCACGACTCCCACAAGGGCACGCTGCTTTGGCCCGACTAGAGCAATAGTGCTTCCAGGCGCACTTCTAGGATCCACCGACGAGGTATTGACTTTTCGACACTCTAGTGAGGTTGACTGCCATGTATGCCGCACCTTTTTGGCTTGACTAGAGCAACAGTGCTTCGAGACGCACTTCCAGGATCCACCGACCAGATGTTGGCTTTTCGACACTCTAGTGAGGCTGACTGCCATGTATGTGGCACCTTTTTGGGGGTGTGATCTTTCAGCAACATAATGGAGGAGATTTGAGCCGCTACAGGTGATTATGGGCTCTGTGATGATTCGTAGTAAGCCCTCGGTCCCCCATCAGATAGTACAGGCAGAGTTTGCCATGACCCCTCTCCAGGTTGATGCCATTTTTCAAACAGTGACTTTCCTCCACAAAGTTTGGGACCTACCTCGCGAGAGACTTCTGAGAGTCCTCCATACAGCTAGCAGAGAGTGGGGTAGATACAGCATGGTTTGCACACATCACCACATGGTTTGCCAGTCACGACATTCAGATGGATCGACTTCCTTCGTTTCAGTATAGCATGGATGCACTGCCCAAGTCGATCCCACGGGATGAGATTAACCGCATTATACGAATAGATCTCCTCCAGCTCCACACATCTCGCACTTGGGGGGGGGAACTAGGAGTTCCCCACCAAGACCCAGCTCTACTATGATCATTTTCTGAGAGTATGGGAGAATGGGCTCATCATCAGACCTCAATATCTCGAGGACAGAGGAGTCTCACACGCACTAAGGATTGCCATCGGACAAATGCAGGTCTCGTCCCAGAGAACAACGAACTTGCAAGTTGTGCACGATGGGGGCGGTCGAGACAGAGGAGCACTTTCTATGTGTCTGCCCAGCCTACTATGAGATCTGAGGGCGCTACCATTGCCTTTTTAAGGAGGGGCACGCCTTTGACACACTCTCACGACTGATCCACTTCCAAGACCAGGTTGTATTGGGCTCTACCTGATGGAGATGCGATGACACAGGGAGACACTACTACGACATCAGAGAGCAGCAAGATGGGACCACCGCACCACAGGGTACTTAGGTAGACCGAACGCAAAGACAAGTCATGGATTTTTATGCATTTGACTCAGCTCCAAGGCACTCTGGGGCAGAGGAGGAGGAGCTAGCTAACATGAGATATATGGATCAGTGGAGAGAGCCGACACATCACTTCTAGACCAGGGACACAGAGACCATACACGGTGCGACAGGCGACCAGAGCACACACGATCGAGGTTCAACCTATTTCAGCTCTCCTTAGGGGAGATCGAACCGAGGCAAGGCGTCACCCTTGACATAGCCCATCGAATCCAAAGATCGAGGAGACCACACCCTCCACCACGGGAGACAACCCGACAAATACAAATACGTGAGCTCTTCGCATCTCATCAGAGAGCCACCATGGAGCCTGGATACGTGGAGCCGGTTCATCCACTTGGGACTCTAGCTTTGAGCACTTGATTTTTTCATGCCACCCTCATGCTATTTTGCCACTTTTTTGCTATTTTGTTCTAGTATAGCATTTTAGTACTCAGCAAGGGCCTTAGTGAGCCCTTTGCCCCAGCCCACAGTGGTCTGTATGAGATACTTGATTCCGTACTTTGTCCCATAGGCCCGCGAGGCCTCCTACGGACGTTAATATATCTTTCTTTCTTTCTTTCTCCCCCCACCACCCTGCAAAAAAAAATGCCGAGCTTACACCCATCAGAGAGAGTTATGGGGACAGCAGAAATAGTTTGAAAAGTAAGCTAGAGCAGCCAGCAAAATAAACTACAGAGTTGCATAAAAGAAGTCTTAGAACACCGTAATAAGGTACTAGGGCTAGCCCATAAGTTAGCTCAACGCATACTCACTACATAGCAACTTTTGTAATATCTACTCATCCAGGAAGGGATCACTGTTGGTTAATAATGATCATCAGTCCCATCGGAAAGCGCCCGGCATGCCCAAGAAGAGGTGAACTCCTCTGTAATGTTGCGTGCTCCACAGTTCTTCCGACGGGCTCCTCATCTGAGATCTCTTTTATGATTTCCCCTGCTATGTCATAAAATGCTGAGGGCCTCCCTCTATAGATGCAGTCAAGGGTTCCTCTTCCACATGTGTCATCATCCTCGTGCTAAACCCAAACAGGAGCGTTTGACTCCTGTGTGCGGTCAATCCAATGCTTGAAGCACCACAGGTTTATGAGGGCATCGTAATGGCCAAGGCCCTAACTCTGACTGGTTCAGGAATAGCATGACCCTACAAGCCCTCGTATCGCTTTTATAGGCCCTTATATGTATCTTCTATGCTCATATAGGCTCTTCTATACTAGGCTCATATAGGCACTATAAAGAAAATCGCAAGGTTGAAATGCCACGGACTAAAGGCACAAGCAAACCTCGAATTGTGAAGCTCAGGTGCTAGTGCTCGTCTTTTTGTGTATGCCTCTTTTTCAGGTTCCTTTACTTGCTCTAGAGCCTTGCCTGGCTGCATGGGTATGTGCTGCTCTTATGAGCCTCCTTGTTTGTTACAGGTCTGATAAGTTTTACTAGCTTTGAATTTTGTATATTTGCCTCCAGATTGGCACTCCTTATGCACTGATGTGGCGCTCTGTACTGATGCCATATGCACCCGTCTTACAATAGCCATTAGTGCTATTTGCCAACTCACTTGCGACCCTTTTGGCTTTGAAATGTTTCAAGTTTCGGATGCACTAGCTCATAGCTCATTTGACCGTTTTTTATCACTTCCTGTGCAAATTATTACAGCAATTGTGTGAGAAGGCCCTGAAACCGTATCAGCACAATTTGAGCCATTTTGAGGATAGCTACATGCTAAGATTGGGTCTGCCTGAACACTACCTTTGCAGAACTTGCACACATCAATCTAGAGCGAGCCAGACCAGCAGAGCTCACAATATGCATAGAGTAGAGCCAAGAGCCGGTTTGTTCATGGCTCCAACATGTACCACTGTTAACATATAGGCACAATACAAAACAAAATGAGGATCCATATTTCCCGTACATATGCCATATTGAGCAGCACAATGTAGCCAACCCCCACACTGGAACACAAGGAGCTATGCTCCACCTCTTGTAATAAAGGGGAAAAGTCAGGTGTAGCTCTTGGTGCAAAAAAAGAAGTTTGAGAGGGCTAAGTCCTATCTCCACACATGTTTGATGTGACATCTCCTACCCTATCTACAATCTTCCTGCTTCGTTTACCCCCACACTCTCTCGTGCTTCAGCATCTACTACTGAATCTGCTGTAACCGGAGGGGATTCCAGCACTGTGTCAAAAGCCCCCCCTATAGAAGGAAGAATGGACTTGTACTCCCTCGGGGGCCCCGGAAAGTGGAGCATCACCGTAAAGTGGGGGATATGATGTGTCGTAGCCATATCCTCCACCGTGAAACCGTGGTACCAAGGGATAAGGTAGACCAAGTGTGGACCCAGGAAGATTGGGCTTTGCTCCACGAGGGCCTGTGAAGTGGCTAGCGAGCTCCACTGAAGGAGAAAGACACCCTCCCATAGATAGTGACCCCCCCCCAAAAAAAAAGAAGCTTGAAGCCACGGTGTCAGACCAACGATTCATCCTACCACTGCTCTGTCCTGAAGAGATTGAACTGCATGCTGAACTTGTTGCTTGTTTGAGGGGGAGAGGCAAATCTTAACAGCTTTGGGAGTCGAGGATGCTGCCATGAGAGCTCCTCTGGCCAGACCAAGGGGTCACCGTCAAGACACTGTTCCCCAAAAAACAACCACTAACGCTTTGCTGCCACAAGGAGGGAAGGAAGAAAAACCAAAGTAAACCAGCCTGCCAGAGAAATGCAAGCTGGGCGGGCTGCTACTGCAGTCCAAAAGGAAAGTCCCAGATCCTGGCTTTAGGGCGAAACACTTCCCAAGATCTTGAAGTGTCCGTCACCCAGTATTCCACTGCTTGACACTGACAGGAGCCTAAGGAGCGATCTCTCCGTACAAACTCAATGTGTTGGGTCTATCCGGAGGCCAAGGGCCTCTCTCGAGGCTGACACAAAGTCAAATGACCTCAAGGGAGGGGCATGCCTTCATCTTGCAGCAGTACGGTGGCAAAAAGGGGGGGCTGTGAGCCACCCTCTCTGTCGAAAGGCCTCAACGGGGGCATCACCTTTCCCTTGCAGCTGTACGAACAGCGAAGGGGGGCTGAGGACTACCCACTCCTAGCCGCTTGGCCCGCCAACCATTGGTGGGGAGCACATGGCTCCTCCACGGCTCTAGCTAGTGCGAGCGGCCTCTCTCGAGGTTGACACAAAGTCAAATGACCTCAAGGGGGGGGCATGCCTTCGTCTTGCAGCAGTACGGTAGCAAAGAGGGGGGGTTGTGAGCCACCCTTTCCGTCGAAAGGCCTCAAGGGGGGCCTCACCTTTCCCTTGCAAATGTACGAATAGCAAAGGGGGGCTGAGGGCCACCCACTCCTAGCCGCTTGGCCCGCCAACTGTTGGTGGGGAGCACATGGTTCCTCCGCGGCTTTGGCTAGTACGAGCTGGTCAACTGGCAATCGAGGCTTCACACTAGCGGGTTTGCACGGGCTAGGCGAGCGATGTGGGAACCACAGGCATGGCTAAGACAGCCAATGCGGTCTACCACAACGAGTCACTGACGGGTTGGGCACCGAGCCAGGTGGAGGGGATAGGCTGAGAAAAAGAGGCGGAGGGAAGACCTGGAGAAACGATGGGCGATGGCCAAAGCAAGGTGAGAAGGGCCGAAGCTATGGTTGGGGGGGAGGGGGGGGCAGCAGCAGGCAAGCAAGAGATGCAGTTCTCTCGTGGAGCTTTCACAGGACCTATTTGTTAGGTCTATTGGACGTGTTTGCATAGTGGGAGCATATGTTTATATGATGGTTGTCTACAGCCATTGTTGAACACATATGATATGGGGTGTCATAGCAACTAATGTGTGGTATGTGTATTGGAGTTAATGGGGATGCTAGTTGGAGGTACTAGGACAGTTAGACAGCGTTGCCCTCTTGCCCCCTTTCTTTTCCTCTTTGTGGCGGAGGCCATAAGATATTTTCTACGCTCTCAGGCCGTTGGTCTTTCAGGCATGCGACTCCCGATCCGACAAAAGGAGGAGCTACTAGACTCAGAGTTTGCGGACGACACAGCTTTGTTTGTGGAGGGATCAGTTGCAAGCCTTGAGACGGTCAGGGGGAATCTGGCCATTTATTGCGAGGCCTTTGGAACACATATCAATTGGTTTCTTCACGGGCACAGAGGGGGTCCAGGAGATCTGTAACTAGGGGGCAGCCCACGGCTTCAGGTGGATCCTGCGTAGACAGACAATGCGTAGACAGACAGCGAGATACCTAGGATGTTAGGTGGGGCTGGATATCACGGCAAAGCAGCAAATTGATATGGTTCTAGAGAGTGTTTGGCGCAATCTTCTATATTGGAGCTCGGCCAGACTCTCCCTTGGAGGCAGAGCTCGGCGCATAACTTTCTCTGGGCAAGTTTGAATGGCACACGGAACACTAGGGCTAGAGTGGCATGGTAAACAATGGTCCTTCCACAGTCACATGGCGGGTTGGGTATCATGACTTGGAGATGCAACGCCAGGCCTTCCAAGGCAAGCTAGTGATTCGGACTTCTCAGAAACACCCCCCGGCCAGGTGGTCAATGGAAACAGTCTTAAAGGTGGATCTCCTTGGAGGCACCGCTCAGAGGGAGAGGATCCCCATTCATGAGGAGGGAAGAGTTCGAGAGACAGTCAATTCTTTGGCACCTGGAGGTCAAAGATGCAGACGGACGGATATTAGGGAAGAGGACACACACTGAATGAACACAATTGGGCAGTGCCCCAACGAGATCCTTTGACACTTGGAAACAACTCCCCAAGGATACAGAGGCTAGGGCAAGGCACTCTCTCACCTGTGAGGAGCAGGTATATGGATGGCAAAGATTGATTCAATGATCGCCAAAGGATAGTGTTTTGGGAGACAGTGTCCAGCATCACTGCCTGGAACATCTGAGGTCACTCGTTGCAATCAAGGGATGGTAAGGCAACAGGTTCCACAGGCGACTACACTAGTAGCCATATGGCAGGACATTATCTTCACTCTGCATGCCAACTGAGAGCGTGGCGTTCCATGCTCACGAGGAACCGCTGAGCGACAAGAAAATTTCTGCAAGGCTTGGCTTGTAGGCATATTCTACATATTCTCCGCGGGAGATACCCATTGGATGTATAGGCCACAGTCCTGGTTGTTAGCCCCTGTTCTGGATAGTCCCTAGGCAGAGAGCAGGAATTGCCGGCAGGTTGGCTATGGACAGCCAGGCTTTTCTCTTTGTATTACCATCATCAGCCCTATTTTGGTAGCTGATTTGTATGGGGGTTTGTTTTCAAGCATTAATGGAAAGTTATTTCCTTTGCAAAAGGAAAAATGCTATGCAAACATGTCCAACACGCACATACCATGAGCAGCCATTGACTCCTTCCCTAGTAACTCCAATACTCATACCACACAATAGTTGCTATGACATCCCACATCATTAATGTTCGACAATGGCTGTACACAACCATCATATAAAGATATGCTCCCATTGCGCAAACATGTTCAATGTGCACATACCACAAGCATCCATTGATACAAAGGTCTTCCTACTAGTGTCTATCAAAACTTTAAAGCGCATGGCATACTCAATCATGACAAAGGCTTCTCTCAAGGAGAAGGCTAATCAAAACTAGTTTACATCCTCTTCATCCAATGGCTGTACACAACCATCATATAAAGATATGCTCCCATTGCGCAAACATGTTCAATGTGCACATACCACAAGCATCCATTGATACAAAGGTCTTCCTACTAGTGTCTATCAAAACTTTAAAGCGCATGGCATACTCAATCATGACAAAGGCTTCTCTCAAGGAGAAGGCTAATCAAAACTAGTTTACGTCCTCTTCATCCAAGGTACAATTGCATGTGAAGTCAAGAGAATTTCATTTTCGTCTCTCCAAACGAGCAAAAAGCTTAGAAAAGATAGCTGATAGGAGACATACCACTAGAAACCAAAAGAGTTATTACAATATTCACAAGACCCAAATGTCTATTGACCAAGGGGAGCTCATAGGAGGATAATATTTTCACCTTAACTTATACCAAAGATGTAATGGCTACAATGCATAGCATGAGGAACTTTTCTTTAACTTTTCTTGAATTATCACTCTTTTAAAAGAGTTAAATCATGATATGGAGAAATAAAGGTAGTTTTGTACAAAAGGGAATACAAGGACAGAATCTCTACACACGTGGCAAGTGCCATGTAAGCCTAGATTACACACATGAAGAAGTTGTGACCCAACAAATAGAAGAATTATGAGCTTAATTTAGACCTTTTTAATCTCATGGGTCCAAGGCAAGGGTCCAAGGCAAAGCAGTTTTACATCGCCACCAAGACAAGTCGTGGGGGGGCCTCGCAGCTATCATGAGCTGAAGTGAGAAAGGGGTCAACCGGAAGACTACATCTTTCCGACCACAAGATGACAATTGATTTAAAAAACCCTTACTGTTCATGGCAGCCAGACCTTACTTGTTTTGCATGTAGCTGGTCTATTTGAGCTGTCTACTTGTGTTGGACATCACAAAAATTATGACCCAATATATAGATGCTTATATCCCACTAGCACACTCAAATAAATTGGACCAACTAGGTCAGTCTTAGATTTCTTGCCTGTGTTAAAGAGGTCACGAGGTAGTTTGCTAGGTCAGGAACAATAAGTATCTGTGCACCAATATCGCCCTGCAATCAGTCAAAAACATAACTCTCAGATATCTGTCCCAACCAGGAATTGAAGGCACCTTGAAGGGTTGAAGGATTCATCAAATTCCTTAGTAATCATAGTGTAGCATTTAGTAATAAAACAAAACATGCAGCAGCTCATATACCTGTACTAGAATGTCACCGATTTTTTCTCGAGCGATTCCTGTATTAAGGATAGCACCAAGAAAATCACTGTGTGCAGCTGGATCAAACATAAAATCTCCCGTGATGCTGTGAAACAAAGGATCGTCTAAGTTGACGATAAGTACATACCACAAAGCTAGATTGCATTTCACTCCATAAAGCAAAAATTCAGACCTAAGTGCTGCAACTGCATCAGGGTATCCAATATCATCCTTCTCAACATCTGTAGAAATTGCCTCTTTATGTCCTACAGAAAGACGACAACGCTCCGCCTATCCTGACAGCCAGACCCAAAGGGACAAACAAATTGTAACGTTAAATCAAGTATAACCAGACCTTACATTGGTCACTATTTTTCTAGGGGCAGGGCCACCAAAACCAGCACTATACCTGAGAATAGCCTCCAGATACAACAACGCCAACATCTGCTAGACGTTTTAACACTTTGAGAGCGTCATCTATGGCTGGAGGTGTCAGAAAATCAGAATGGATCACCTCCCACCTCTCAGCCGCTTTTTTTGCCTGTACACAACCAATTAACAAACATGAGAATTTCAGCAATTCTCAGCTGTAAGCCACCACAACCAGGATCTCACATTGCCATATTTCAATTTCTGTGATGCAAATACATAAGAACTGAGACTGAGTACTATATTGTTCACTAACATAAAGGCATTTATGAGACTCATGTCAATGCAGCATTAAAAGACACTAAGATAGCAAAACCACTACAAAATAACAGAGAATTTTAAATATATAAAAAGAAGTGAATAATAACAATGGATTTGGTTATGTTTGGAAAACAATGTTAGGTTGGAAGTGTACAGAACACCCTGCAGAAGATTTCACAATTTCCAGAGGGGTATATTTTTTCTTCCATATTTAAAAACTGTGATTTACGCACCCTAGTTTGCTCACATATCCATGCCAACTATTACAGAATATGAAGATGATGAAATCTGAAGTGAAGTCAGATTCCCAGTCCCAAAATCCAAACGAGAGAAGTTAGGCTAAATTTCCACAACACCCCAAAAAACAACAACAACAACTAATGCTAACACAAGGGAGCCAAGGTGAACCAACCCACATATTTTTTTAAAAATGAAACACCAACACAAACACAAGAAAACAATTATTATCATTTATTTTTTATTAGTTAGCTTTTATTTGTTTATTTTAAATTTAAAATGAGAGCTTCAATGTTATGCTCTAGTCGAGATAGCATGACCTCGGATAGATCGGTGGGCATTTTCTCTAAGATGACCAACTTTTGTAATAATTAATGTGCGTAATTAAATGGTCAAGAGAAGTAACTGCCAAGGTCCTAGGTGAGGGCGTAATGGCATTGACTAGATAGTTCTAATAGGGCTTGGGCCTAGGTGCATCTAAATGTGAAAATTGCCAAGGGGCAATTTGTTTTAAAGGAACTCCAAGAGAGGGGTGAAAAAGGATGCATCTAAGTAAGGGCCTAGAATGTGAACATGTGGCCAGGAACTATCTAGGGAGATGTGGGTCTCAAGGATAAGGATGAGGAAAAATAACGAAGAAATGGACGTAATGAGACGAATCCTTCCTTGAGAGTTTGGCTGGGTGGATAAACTTGTTGCCAACGCCCGTGATTACTTGGGTTTTAGGAACGAATTTAGAGAAGGGTGTTACACTTGGTATCAGAGCGCAGGAATTTAGAGAGGGTTCGAGGGACAGACGGAATTTATGCTGGCGCTACTCGTGGATTACGGAGGGAGACCTTCGACGAGGATGGTCCGTGACTGACGTCAGTAAGTGAGAGTCGACGGGCAGCGAAAATTTGATCGACGAAAAACGCGCAGCAAAGGGGTTTCGTTGAGTTTGAGAAACAGGTACTGTAACAGGCTGAAAGGATCGCCCTCGCCGGAGATGCCATCGCCCATCTGCAGTGTTGGTCCTGAGGCTTAGCTCTTGCAAGGGCGAGGGGCGAGTTCCTTGAGCTCCAACTGGATATCGAGAAGTCTGAGCGTAGTGGAGCGCAGGTACGTAGGGGGTCTACGATTTGGCGATCTCGCAGCGTGGTGGTTTGCCGGTCAGTCGGGACTTTTCAAATGGTGGCTGGACCTAGAGGGTCGCCGTGACGACGGAGAGCAGCAGTTTGGAGCGATGGGAAATCAGAGACGTGATTGAGCGACGAACATAATCAGGCGCAGCTTCAGTTTACACCTGACGAAAAGCCCAGGGAGCATTTTTTCCGTTCGCTTCAGTTTATCGTTTTTCGCAGAGTGAAAATTTATTTATTTTTTTTTTTTTTAAACCAGAAAAAGGAGGCAGTATATATTTTCCTTTATTTTTTTTTTTTTTTTTTTTAAAGAAGAAAAAAAAAATCCCTTCCAACAAAATGGAACCAGAAGGGCAGAGTTCAAGGGTGAATCCTAGTGAGTCTAGAGCTCAATCTACACAACAGATGTCACATCACGCAGCACCTACATTGATTGGTAGGATCTCAATATTAGAGGATGCTTTACAGCAGATTATGAACCAGCAGCTTCAGGTGAATGCTGGTCAAAATGAGATTAGGGAGATGGTGCAAGCCTTGTCGGCTAGACCGTCTAGGATTGACAAGGGCAAAGCTCCAGCAGAGCCAGAGCCCAGTGTACATTCCTTAGAGCGCGCTAGAGTCAAAGTGCCCAATATTGCTAATTATAGACCGGAGAAGTACGCTGGTCGGATGACCGAGCGCAGCTCTGATGTGATCGAGGTTTGGTTGCACAAGTGGGAAGAAGCCTTCGCCATTTGTGAGATTAAATCCGATCTAAAGAAAATCCGCGAGGCCACACACCTGTTTATTGAGGCAGCGGACAGATGGTGGATAAAGCAACAGAAGGATCAAGTTGCTCCAACCACTTGGGAAGGGTTCAAAACTGAATTCAAGAAACACTTTCTCCCACCTGATGAAGAATCCCGAGCTTGGGATGCTTATAGAAATCTTCGTCAGAGGAGCTTGTCAGTGGCAGAGTACACTGACAAATTTAGGGAATGTGTTATGAAAATAACAGACCCTCTCCCTATGTCGGTTCAGTTAAAAGACTATATTTATGGACTGAACGACAAGATAAAAATGGAAGTTCGGGCTAAATATGTGACTACATTAGATGAATCTATAGCAGTAGCCCTGAACTATGAGGATGCCAGAGGTAGGTCTGGTGGATTTGTGCAGGCAGGGACTCAGTATGAGCACCCGAGGAAAGGGGGATTTCAGAGGAAATGGGTTTCAAAGACAAGTGTCTCGCAGCCAAGTGGCCAAACCAAGCAGGTGAAGCCGGTTGAGGGACCAGCAAAAACAAGTACCACCGTTGGGGTGAAAAGGAAAATACCTCATTGACCCCTGAACAAAAAGAGAAAGCTAGGAAAGAAGGATTGTGCTTCGGCTGCCTTCAGCGACATCAGTGGAAGGATTGTCCACTAAACAAAGATCGTCGCACGGCTAATATGATAATATCTGAATGCGACGTAGAAATGCAGGAGAGTCCCAGTGCGGAACATTTGCAGATGCAACTGGCGGGACCTTCTCAGAGGTTAGTACCTTGTTTGTTATGTGTATCTGTTGCTAAGTTAGTGACGAGTGCACCTGATAACATCCTATCTAAGCCCGCAGCAACGGGGTATACAGCCTTCAATGATACGGAGCTAATCAAAATGAAAGGGCAAGTGGCCAATCATGATGTCATTGTGTTGTTTGACTCAGCGTCGACTCACAATGTGATTAACTCCAAGCTCGTGAAGAGGCTGAAATTAAAGACAAGTCCATCTGACTATGCGTACACAGTCAGGATGGCAGACGGAAGTTCAACTGAAGTATGGGACCAAAGGGTTACCCAGTTGGAGCTTCGGATTCAGGACTATACTGAGAAGCTTGATTTTGAAATGACCAAGCTTGCTCATGCGGATATAGCCCTGGGAATGGCGTGGCATTCTAGTAAGAATCCAGCCATTGATTGGAAAAAGCACGTATATCAATTCAAGATGAATGATGTGCTTTATGTCTTGCGAGGTGAAAAAGATATACCTCAGGGACCGTTGGTTTCCGTGATGGAAATCAGAAAGGCTCAAGTAGAGTTTTTGTACCTTTGCACCGCATCGGTAGAGCCGGTGGATGAGTCTTCGGCTAGCACTGATGTTACGCAAAGTGGTGAGATGGCCAAGCTGGCTAATCTTATAACAGAGGAGTTCTCTGAATGCTTTAGGGATGAACTACCTTATGGGTTACCTCCAGAGCGGAAAGTTCAGCATAAGATTGAACTGATCCCGGGGGCAGAGCCTGTAAATAGACCTCCCTATAGAATGAGTTTTACTGAAGAAGCGGAGGTGCGTAGGCAACTGGAAGAATACCTCAAGTTGGGGCAGATTCAACCAAGTTTCTCACCTTTTGCTTCACCAGTGATATTAAAGAGGAAAAAGGATGATACGTTTCGCCTCTGTATAGATTACAGAGCATTGAATAATATCACTGTTAAGCACAGGTATCCGATGGCTCGGATTGATGATTTGCTAGATGCATTACATGGAGCCGTGATTTTCAGCAAGATAGATCTTAAGTGCGGCTATCATCAGATCCGGATTAGAGCCGAGGATGTGCATAAAACCGCTTTTAGAAGCAGGTTTGGTCATTATGAGTTTTTGGTAATGCCCTTCGGACTTACCAATGCTCCAGCGACCTTCGTCATGCTTATGAACGATTTACTACGTCCGTATATCGGAAAGTTCGTAGTACATTTTATTGACGATATTTTGATATTCAGTAAAAGTGTTACTGAGCATTGTGAACACTTAAGGATAGTGTTCAGTACTTTGAGGAAAGCCAGTCTTTACGTGAATAAAAAGAAAACTATACTGTGTATGGTTAGGCTTGAGTATTTAGGGTTCATAATTACTCCACAGGGGGTAGAAATGGATCCGAAGAAAGTGGCTGCGATACTAACTTGGCCAATCCCTCAGAGTCTGACCGCGTTGCGATCATTCTTGGGATTTGTCCAGTTTTATAGAAGGCATATCAAAGGATATTCCGAAATAGTATCGCCATTGACTGATCTGACCTCAGATAAAGTACCTTTTATTTGGGGACAGAATCAACAAGAAAGTTTTAACACCATAAAACAAGCTGTGGTCTCAGGACCGGTGTTAAAAATAGTTGATCCCCAGAAACCGTTGTTCCTAGAAACCGATGCAAGTGGCATTGCGGTAGGAGCAGTCCTCCTTCAAGAGGGAAGGCCAGTAGCCTTTGAAAGCAAGAAGCTTTCTCCCTCTCAAAGGAATTGGCCAACTCATGAATTGGAGTTGTATGCTGTTATCCATGCTTTGAAAACATGGAGGCATTATCTGTATGGTTCAGAGTTTTATGTGGATGTGGATCATGATACTCTGAAACATTTCTGTAAACAGCCTGACTTGAGGGGCCGCCAAGCTAGGTGGGCCGAGCTCATGCAGGAGTTTAATCTAACGATTCGGTACCGAAGAGGAAAAGACAATAAGGTAGCTGATGCGTTGTCTCGCATTATGCACAACCTGAGTTTCACGGTATTAGAGAGTGCTCTAATGACCGAGATCAGAGAAACTCAAAAGGTGGACGAGTTTGTCCAGAGCTTATGGCCTAAGCTCCCGGGGAAAATGAAAAGGATGACCTGGCATCCAGAAAAGGCCAAACTTATGCAAGATATACCATAAGGGATGGTATGCTAGTTAGAAATGGCAAGGTTGTAGTACCTGGTCAGAATGATCTCAGGCAGAGAGTCATTCGACAATGCCATGATAGCCCGTGTGCGGGACATCCAGGAGTCGAGAAGACCTATGATCTCGTGAAGCGAGATTTCTTTTGGCCAAAGATGAAAAAGCATATTCATGAATATGTGACACGGTGTTTCTCGTGTCAGGTAAGTAAGGCCGAGCGGGTGAAGCCACCCGGACTTTTACAGCCCTTGGAAATACCACTAAGCAAGTGGGAGAGCATTTCCATGGATTTTATTGTAGGGCTACCTGCAACACAAGGAGGGTATAATTCTATCCTTGTGGTGGTTGATCGTCTAACCAAGATGGCTCACTTCATTCCGACTAGGGAGTCTGTTAGTGCCCCGCAAGTGGCGGATTTGTTCATTAGACATATATTCCGTCTGCATGGATTACCTAGATCCATAGTGTCAGACAGAGATGTCAGGTTTACCGGTCACTTTTGGACAGCGGTATTTGAGACCCTAAGGACTGAGTTGGGAATGAGTAGTGGGGATCATCTGAGACGGATGGTCAGACGGAGAGAGTCAACCAGACTTTAGAGGATATGCTGAGAGCATATGTGTCATTGAGGCAACATACATGGGACAAGTGGTTGCCATTGTTGGAGTTTGCCTACAATGATCGAAAACATTCATCTACCGGGTTCAGTCCGTTTGAGCTGAACTATGGTTGTAGACCAGCCAATCCAACTATAGTTGGAGTACCTCAGAAAGTGCCTAGTGCCGCGAACTTTGTAGTTCAGATGCGGGAGATGCTAGCACTTGCGAGAGCTAACATCCGCCAGGCTATGGATAGAGCCAAGGTGTATGCGGATGAAAATCGGTCTATAAGAGTATTTGAAGAAGGAGAAAAAGTTTTTCTCAGAATTCCTTCGCACTCGAAGTCGTTGACTTCAGGAGAGTGTGCTAAGTTATCACCTCGATACTGTGGGCCGTGGTTAATTCTAAAGAGAATAGGCAGTGTAGCCTATAAATTAGAATTGCCACAGGGGTGTAAGGTGCACCCGGTTTTTCATGTTTCGCGCTTAAAGAAATTTTTGCATACAGGTGACTCACTAATCGAAGGTGTGGTTTTGTTTCAGGAGATAGAGGATATTGCAAGGCGCAAACCAACCAGAATCCTGGACCGAGGAACAATGCAAATACGAAATCGGAAGATACCCACGGTGTTGGTTGCATGGCATGGTCAGCCTCTATCGGAAGCTACCTGGGAATCCGTATACCAGTTGCGGAGAGCATTCCCAGATTTCATCATCGAGGACGCTGATGCTTGAAGAGGGAAGGAATGTTATGCTCTAGTCGAGATAGCATGACCTCGGATAGATCGGTGGGCATTTTCTCTAAGATGACCAACTTTTGTAATAATTAATGTGCGTAATTAAATGGTCAAGAGAAGTAACTGCCAAGGTCCTAGGTGAGGGCGTAATGGCATTGACTAGATAGTTCTAATAGGGCTTGGGCCTAGGTGCATCTAAATGTGAAAATTGCCAAGGCGCAATTTGTTTTAAAGGAACTCCAAGAGAGGGGTGAAAAAGGATGCATCTAAGTAAGGGCCTAGAATGTGAACATGTGGCCAGGAACTATCTAGGGAGATGTGGGTCTCAAGGATAAGGATGAGGAAAAATAACGAAGAAATGGACGTAATGAGACGAATCCTTCCTTGAGAGTTTGGCTGGGTGGATAAACTTGTTGCCAACGCCCGTGATTACTTGGGTTTTAGGAACGAATTTAGAGAAGGGTGTTACATTCAAAGGACGGGCGTATGAGGAAGGAGAGCGTAAAATCCAATCCTCAAGCCGATGCTGAAGTTCCAAATGAGGTACCGGCAAGTACGGTTGGAGCATTGCTGAAATTTTATGCCATAAAGGACGATAATGAGCTCCCAAGCCATATTTGCGAGCAGCCATAGAAAAAGATAGAATTGTGCCATCATCCTGAAGTACATCCGCCACAGATGAAATGCCTTTGAAGGAGAGAAAATAAGAACGTCGGGGTTCTTGTATGGCCAAAGGTGGGTGGAATACTTTAGGCCAAAAGAGATTCTCTACCCTTAAAGAGTTGCCCGAAAGAGAGTCCCTGCCTTGCCATTCCAAGTGGGATAGAATGTGTTTCCAATCAAGAAGCAGAGAAGAGACAAAAGGGCATCCTCTGATCTTGCCGTGGATAGAACCAAATAAAAAATCCCACTGAGTAGGCTGCCAATTCCCAAAAGCAGATGTATGAAGATGTAATAAGAGAGAGCGGATCATGAAAGCCCAAGGCTGATCTCCTTGTATAAACTGCATCATCATTTTCCCTCTGTGAGCAAGTAAATGCATTTGAATATTGAGAATGTTCAGACCCCCGTGCATCTTTGGAGAACAGAGACGATGCATGGAGAGTAATCTGAGACTTTTCTTGCCATGTTTTGAACACCAGAAAATTTCCATGATAGCTGACATAAATGAAACCAGATCTGCCTTAGTGAACATAGTGAGAGGCAGATAAAATTGTATGTATGCTATCAAAATGGATTTTGTAATTCGCAGACGAACATGTAATGGCCAAGTTGCAAGCTTCCAATATTCAAGTTAAAAGGAATACACACACACACAGATAGATAGATAGATAGATATAGAGAGATACACACTTTTTTTTTTTGGTGAAATCTTACATTTTTGTGTGGGAAACCCCAAAAAGAGGTAAAAACCCACCAATAAGTACAAAGGAAAAAATTACAAGTAAAGCCTCAGAGCAAAAGTCATGAGGCAGCCAAGTAAAACGTTACAAGATTCAAACTAGAGGAGGATCAAAGACAAAATCCTCCAGTTTCAGATAGTTGCTTTGTAAAAAATGATGCAGTAAAGAAACTGCACCATCAATAAAAACCACCTGTTTTTTACCCTTGTGATTCTTCTTAATATAAGCTGGGAGCCTGAATTTTTGAATCACAGGGTCAAAAACCTGTTGCAACGTAGGATGAAAAGACTCCAGAGAAAAAGAGACATCTGCACCCTGAGAAAGAGACTCTAGCATAGTCATCACAGGCAAAGGAACTGGAGCAATGTCTGCACTCTCTGACGAAGGAGCTCCATCGGATAAAGCAGGGCTGATCATATCAGCTTCACTTCGAGTATCAACCGGAGAAATAGCATGCACATCATCTTGTATAATGCCTTCATCAAGGGACACATCCATATCCTGAGCAGAAGGAGGCTGGTGATGCTCAATAGGAGATCCTGAACTTCCTTAGCAGCAGAAAGATTGGCCTGTGACTTATCTACCTTCTCCAGTAGTGCTTCGGAACAGTAAGAGAAGGCTTCTCCAGTGAAGCCATAGCATAAACCGGAGGAGAAGGAAGACTAATCTTGACAGTTGAGGAAGGAGGGGGAGGAGTGGTCCTGGAAGCAGAAGAGCAATCACGTGCAAAGTGACCAACCTGGTAGCACCGATAACATGATGTAGGAAAAGAGGCAAAATGCAGCCTGATTCGCATCGGATGAGCAAATCCCAAATCAAGATCCAGAGTAGAAGGCACGGGCTGCATCATATCCCATAGAACACAAAGTCGAACATCCCAAGTAGCCTGTAGGAACTCCTGTCTCGGAATATGCAAAGGCCTCCCCAAAAGCGCTGCAAGGGTAGGAAGATGTTGAAGAAGAGGCACAGGGAGCACTTTGAGGGTAATCCAAACCAGACGATACGTCAAAAGAGAAGAAGCCGGATCAAAACGTGGATCCCAGGGTATCACATAAGCAAAGAAACCTACCCTAGGAACCCCAGCACGGCTAACAAGACTCTCCACCACCTCAACCGTAGGACACTGGGCGTAATAAAACCCTTTGTCCATAAAGACAAACGAAGAAATAATATTCGGGCCCACTGCAACTTCAGCCCATCGACAGAGTTGTGCTGCAGAAAGAATCCTACCCATAAAAAAGAGACAAACCCCAAACTGTTGAGCCTATCGAAAACTAGAGACCAAAAGGGTAGAATCCAAAGACCGAACAAGAGGTGAACCTGAGGGGGGAACTTCTACAACAAAAGCAGCACACAGCTGACGAAGAAGTTCCAACTGAAAGGGAGAAGAGGAACCATCCGCAATATCCAGTTTCGCTGACTTGAGCAAGCGCGAAGAAGCCAAACCACCATGCTTCCCCTGAGTGAAGACACGCGAAGGAGAAGATAGGGTAGAAGGAGGGGCTGAAACTTTGAAGACAAAGGAACCATCACACGAAGCAGCAAGAGGCTGCTGCAAATCAGATACAAGCTACTGCGATCTGAAGCAAAAAAACGAGGCTGTATATAATGTTGCAGATCTACGACGGAGGGTTGGAAAGGAAAAGATGGCTGCTGTACGGAAGACTGCAAAGCAAGAACAGTCGGCTGCTAAAGAGGTAAGGAAATGTGCACGGACGGAGAGGGCAAGGGTGCGGACAGAGATACGGCAGAGACTGAGACAGGGAAAGGCGGTTGTATAGAAGCACACGGAGGCTGGACCGTGGGCTGGACAATAGGATACGGTTTCTGTACAGATTTGTACGGGAGCTGTATGGAGGCACACAGGGAAGAGACCGAAGCCTACAAGATCCATACGATGGCAGAGGCTGAGGAGGGTATGGAAGGGGACGAGGGCCGTACAAGCATGTATGGGTAGGGTAAGGAGGTCAACAAGGGTACGGACGAGGGAGGAGGAGCAACAGAGCTCTCCGTCCCACCTACTCACACACACACTCTCTTGTGAACACTCACACAACTAATAGAGAGATACACACTTTTTTTTTGGTGAAATCTTATGTTTCTATGTGGAAAACCCCAAAAGAGGTAAAAACCCACTAAGTACAAAGGAAAAATTTACAAGTAAAGCCTTAGAGAAAAAGTCATGAGACTGCCAAGTAAAAACAAACACAACATCCTCCAACTTCAGATTATTGCTTTGTAAAAACTGATGCAGTGTAGAAACCACACCAATAAAAACAAGCTATTTTTTGCCCTTGTGATTCTTCTTAATAGACACACACACACACACAACACACACACACACACACACAGATAGACAGATAGAGAGAGAGAGACAGATATATATATATATATATAGAGAGAGAGAGAGAGAGGGAGTAAACTAAAAAGGTACCTAAGCGTAGATGAGCTCCAAAAATCTGCACTCTATGCAATCTACAAAAGGTTTAGTTAAGAGCAACACTTCATTTTTAGATGTCTTGTGTACGATGAGATTTGAGGCCAACACCACTGTCTTTTCAGAGATGGATTGGGACCCTCTCTAGCCTCTTGGTTCCTCCACATCAAAGACGATTAGTGATCTTCATTCACGAGGTTCTATGACATAGAGACTACACGCTCAAGGCACATAGACGAGATCAGGAGGCCCAATTAACCTCCAGCCGAATCAGTTTCTGAGTGCATTCAGAAGATTCTAGAGCTGATTATTCTCCTCCTTTTACCATGCGTGGTAAAAGTCTACCTTCCAAATTCCTTTTAAGGAATACCTCACAGATACTACCATTTGGAATCTGATGTTGGACTGAGAAGTGTAGTCTGTGAATCATTGATTGGACTTTGGCAGCCTTTAAATAGCTTGTAAATAAATACTACTTTAAGTAGGGGAAGCCTCAAGTTGCCACATGGCATCCTATGTTGGCTAACCCATAAGCAGAGCCAACAGAGGGTACGCACAGGGGAAGACTGGTAGTAAAGCCCAGGAGCTCACACAGTGTGATGTGGGGTGTGGAATCACAAACTTCTTAACTTATGTGCATAGATGTGCAAGCCAGTAAATAGACAATGCCCAGAGACAAATATAGAAGCACCACTTTATATTTCCATCTGTCCAGAAACTAGGACAGGATACAATACCAAAAGGTCCTTCTACAAGCCTGGCACTTCTAGATCTCTGAGCCCGCGTGCTCCACCTCGAGCATATGTAGACTCGCTGTCTAGATCCCTTCCACCTTGCTGTCCAGAAGCCAGCCTAGGTGGGCAGCACCTTGAGCTCAGTCTGCAGCCCTATGTCAGCCTCCTTCTCCTCCTGTATGTAGGTCCAAGGGTGGGCCTGTGGCTGCTGCTGTCTGCTCCACAACTGCTGCTTCAAGTGATGATCACAACACCTTGCTGCCCTAGAAGACAGCCAAGGTCCAGCCTCTAGGGAACTCAGTCTGCAGCACACCTTCCACTCTCCTTAACCCCCCGTGTGAGGCCCAAGGAAGTGTCTTCTGGCTGCTCCTTTCCTGCTGGATAGTTGAATGTTTGTATGAGGCATAATGGCCTCCTTTTATAGGCCCAAGGCCCTTCCCAAAGACTGACCAGTCTGGCCGACTTTTAGGGTCTGTTTGGGCCAACCCTGGTCTGTAGGAATATATGCTGTAGACAGCCCCTTTTAGGGCCCTCTTTTCTTGGGCCTTTGGCCCACACTCCAAGGGCTTTAGCCCTCCTTCCAAGGCAGGGTCCCAGCCCCTTCTGTCTGCCTATATAAGGCTTGGTTGGCTGGCTCCAACCAGCCCAACTAGGATGGCCGACCCTGCTGCTGGTACACCCACCTCTGCTGCACCCCTTTCTGGCACCCTGTACTGCCCATACGTGTGCGCCTTTGCTGCGCCACGTCGCCTCAGTCCACCCTCCTATGCGCCTCTGTAAGGGGCCTGTTCCAGCCCGTACGCACAGTCCTTGAGGCACCTCTGCCAGCCTGCTGTGCTGCCCACATGGCAGCCCATGTGCTGCCCAGGTGGCAGCCTCTTTAGCCCTTTCCCTGTGAGGTGCTGTCCATGTGGCAGCCCCCTCTCCACCATGAGTCTTTTAAGTACATGCCCTATTTGCTGCCATTTCTACATTACTAGGCTGCTGAACTAGACCTAAACTAGCTGGCTGTAGGCTAGACTAGTTACACTGGTTTCAAACCCCTTTCATGGGATTTGAAGTCTGACAGCTTATGTAACCAAAGAAGATAGAGTGTTAGACATCACCCAACAGAGGGTACTCACAGCGGAAGACTTGCCCAGGAGCTCACACAATGTGGTGTGGGGTGTGGAATCACAAACTTCTTAACTTATTGTGCATAGATGTGCAAGCCAGTAAATAGACAATGCTGAGAGACAAATATAGAAGCAACAGTTTATATTTCCGTCCGTCCACAAAGTAGGACAGGATACCATACCAAAAGGTTCTCCAACTAGATGTCAAGCACTTCTAGATCTCTGAGCCCGCGTGCTCTACCTCAAGCAAATGTAGACTCTCTGTCTAGAGTGATCCTCTCCACCTTGCTGTCTGGAAACAAGCCTAGGTGGGCAGCCTCCTGTGAGCTCTAAGCCCGCGTGCTCTACCTCGAGCAAATGTAGACTCTCTGTCTAGAGTGATCCTCTCCACCTTGCTGTCTGGAAACAAGCCTAGATGGGCAGCCTCCTATGAGCTTGGTCTGCAGCACAAGGTACTTCTTTCTCCTCCTGAATGTAGGCCCAAAAGTAGCCCTGCTGCTGCTCCTTCTACTAGTGGATTGGCTGCTCCAGCTGATATGAATAAGGGCCTGAAGGCCCTCCTTTTCTAGGCCCCCAAGGGGGCTGGCAAAAACCGACCAGCCTGCCCCATTCTGGCCGACCAGTCTGTGGCTGGTCCAGCCCTATAGGGCTCACAAACCGGGGCCTTTATGGCCCACTCTTCTAGGGCCTTGGCCCTCCAATCAAGGCAAGGGCCCAGCCCTATATAAAGGCAGGTCCCTGCCTCATAGCAGCTTCCTTTGCTGCTCCAACGGGGCCTGCCCGTACACCTGTTCTGAAGTTCACTTTACTCAATTACAAAGCCATTTAAAACCCTACTAAGCTAAAAATAACCAAGTAAAATTCACTTTTGTTACAATCCTCCCTGCCCAAAAGAAAATTGGCCCTCAAATTTGCAAGAGGGGCTGTAACATAGAATACAATCAAAGTATGGAGAGGAAACTCATATTTGGTCAGATTATATAAAGTAGTAAATGAACACTGCTACAGCTATCCAAAGTCCTCCAATAATGCATAAGTCCTCCAATAATGCATGCTGATCTGCAGCTCCAGATAACTAGAAATGATCAAGTCTGGTCCCAAATATCGGATGAGCAAGTAGGGGTACTGGCCTACTATGGAAGAGGGCTGGCACGAGGATTCATCATCTGGTAATCCCCTCCATTTGATGTGGTAGTCAATGTATGACTTACTTCTGAGGATGTGATCCCTAAATCCAATGATCCTCTCAAGTATATATTGAATATGTCCCTCCTCATCCATGGGAGGCAGCTCTTCCATACCCCGGTCTGTTGGGCCCAAATATTTCTTCAAAAGAGATACATGGAACACATTACAAATCCGGGAAGAAGATGTTAAGACAGGCAATCTCCAAATGCAGAGGCCAGGGCCAAACAAATGGCCAGAAAGGCCAAAACTGGCAAATCTCCAAACACAGGAACCAGGGCCAAACAAATGGCCAAAAAGGCCATAACTGACCAACCAGATCTGGCCGACCAGAACTCGCCGACCTGACCGACCAGAACTGGCCGACCAGATGGGTCAGGCCTATAAAGGGCAGTAGCCCCCTGGCTACTTACTCACCTCTTGTTGGAACAGGCTGCTGCACACCTGCGCTCCAGCATTTCTGCCGCCTCTGCCTCCTCTGCCTCCACTCCTACATCCTCTCCAGCATCCTCTGCCTCCACTCCTGCTTCCGCTCCAGCATAGAGGCCTCCTCTGCCTCAGCTCCAGCATCTCTGCCTCCTCTGCTTCAGCTCCAGCATCTCTGCCTCCCCTGTCTCCGCTTCATCATCCTCTCCTGCTGCTGCTCCAGATCAGCATCGACTTATTTTTCTACTGCTGTATTATTTCCTCCAGATCTGCAGCAAACCTTTGCTCTTCTGGCAATAGGTTGCTGACCCAGATCTGGTTCAGTTCCAGCTAGTGGAGCTAGTGCAGAGCCCACTTCAATTGGCTGTTCTGGAGGACTGCTGTTTGCTCCCTCCACAGTTTCTTTCTCAGATATCTCTTATCTTGTATTGAGTTCCTTTGGTGATATATATTTCTTCTTCAGCTATCATTAGTCTTCAGTGTTGTTTTATTTGTCTCCAAGTACTTTCTTTATATGGTATCAGAGCAAGGTGTGCCTATCGACACCTGAGCCTTGACCTGGAAAGCTTGGAAGATAGATCATCAACTGAAGATGTCTTCTCCTTCTTCCCCGAAGCGATCTCAGCCTGAATCGACCTCTATTCAACCACCACCCTCGTCATATGTCGAGAGAGAGTCTGCAACGATCGAAGGTGATGAATACCTCTCCAAACTCTTTAAAGAATTTGCTGAATTTCAGAAATGGAAGGAACTTGAAGCAGGTACCCGCACACCCCGTGCTTCTTCTTCTCCACGTTTTTCTCCGATACGTCAACAAGGACCTCTATTCAACTCGAAAGAAGCAGAGCAACATTTCAAGTTCGGTGCCGACGAAGAACAAGTATACCCTCACGAAAGAGGACAGGCCGGCATGAGGACAATGGATTATTCGACAATGCCTATCCCACAAGAATCAGTGCAAGGTATGTTGCCCTATTCCCTTGGTGCAACTCCGTCTGTTATGCAAGGCATAGGAACGAGTAATCACGAGGAAACAAATCCATGCATGCATGTGAACACTCGTAGACGAGAAAGGAGAAATGCGTCAGACAATGAGTTTGCTTTCGGTTCTCATTCTTCCTTCCCTCCCATCCCTCTCATATCTTCCGCTGCCATCTTTCCTCCAGTGGCTTCTCATCCTCCGTCTTCTCCCATGTCACTGGGCTCCTATAGTTTATTTCCCTCTATCTCTCCCGCTACCCCTTTTTTCCCTCTCATGTCGTATCCTGCCTCTCATATTTATCCCTCCCCCTCAGGGCCTTCTCCAAATCCTTTTGTTCCTCCGGTGGTGCTGCCTCTCCTTCTCACTCCGCTCCTATTCTAAGTCCTCTCACGCATCCACCGGTTGCTTCTCCCTATCATTCCCTTTCTTCCTCTCACCCTGTCTGTGCAACAGCCAAACATGCTTTTACTGATATGACTCGTTTTAACGGGTCTAATTATACCACTTGGTCAAATCTCATGCGCCATGTGCTTGATTCTCAAGACCTATGGGAACTCGTTCAAGGTACTGAACCGCAACTTGATCCTCATGCTTATCCTTATCAGGTAGTTCGCTCGTGGCGACATCGTAATGCCACTGCCATTGTTGAAATCATGCAAGGTCTTTTGCCTGAATTTCCCTCTCAATTACAGCACTTTGACCTTGCCTCTGAGCGATGGGCACATCTCACTGACCGCTATGCGTTCCGAGATCGTACTCGTCGCATCAATCTTGACCACGATCTCCAGCAATTCCAGATCACTGCTGACGATGATCTTAAGGTCAAACTGGCAGACTACCGGCGGTTAATTGCTGAATTTGCCACAACTCGTCCTCCCAAATCCAAGGATGACCAAGTTACTTTCTTTTTGAACAAACTCCCGCCCAAGTATTTTAGTTTTATGCAGCAAATCATTTCTCAATCCTCCCTTCCTACTTTTTATGAGTTTGAATGTCAACTCTTGCGTTATGCTCGTCTCTACTCTCATGTCCACCAAAAACATAGTGTTCCTGCTTCAGAGGAGGCTCTTCTCTCCGGGATTCAAAAAGATCAACTCAGCTCCGGGAAGCCCTCTCCCACTCCTGACTCCAATAACTCCTCTGATATTAAACCCGCCCGGCACAACCTTCCCAAAAAGAACCGGTTTTGTCAGCATTGCCAGAAAGTTGGGCATGTTGATGACGAATGTCGCTCCAAAGCCAAAGGCATTCTCCCACAGCCCCCCACCACGACTCCTCTGCCACCTCGTTGGCACCCTAGGAGTAGTCCTCCTCCACCTAACGCTGGCCCTTGGAGACCACAGGGCCATGTCACTAATCACTTCACCCCATCCCCTCCCTTCATCACTCCCGAAAGCTTGTCTAACTGGTCCACTGGAGATTCTCTAGACTTCAATTCTCAAGCCTTCATCCATATCACTGAGCTTGACTCCTCTCCATCCATATCTGGATCAGCTTTTCATACTCTTCCATGTGGCCCTAAAGCCCCTTGGATTGTGGATAGTGGAGCCACTCATCATATGACCCCTCATCGTGATCTCTTCATTTCTCGCCAACTGGCAACAGGGGGAGTGGCGTTGGTTCAATCACATTTGATACCGACAAAGGCCCCAATCTTGCTCAGTTGGATCAAGTGTTTTATGTCCCCCAATTAGGGGTCAATCTTCTTTCCGTCCATCAACTTTGCCTTCTTGGCCACGCGGTACTTTTTACAAAGATGCATGTCGAAATCATAGATGAGACATCGGGACTCCTTTTAGCTCGGGGCGAAGCCCAACCTCATGGTCTGTACCTCATGACACAATTTCTTGCGACTCCTTCCAATACCGGCTCTGAGTTTCATCGGCTTCATGGTCTTGCTATCCTGAAAGATCCAACTGACACAGAACGATTGTGGCATTATCGTCTGGGACATTTGTCCTATGACTCTTTATATGAAATGTCTCGGGATCATTTGGTTGACGGCCTACCTCAATTTTCGCGAGCCAAAGATATTTGCCATCCATGCCAATTAGGCAAACAAAGCCGAACTCCTTTTCCTTCTCATTCCACTTCTCGAGCCAGTGAGATATTGCGTCTAATCCACCTCGATATTAGTGGCAAATCTCATGTTCCTTCATTGAATGGCTCACAATATTTCTTAATTGTGGATGATTACTCTCGATATCAATGGGTGTTCTTCATGAAAGAGAAATCTGACACTTTTTCCTTCTTTGCTACTTGGGCTCGATTGGTCATGAATCAAACGGGGAAGCCTATTGGGATTGCTCGTAGTGATAATGGTGGTGAATTCATTTCCCATGAATTCACTCACTTCCTTCACGAGCATGGTATCCAACGCCATCTTACATCTCCCAATTCGCCCTCCCAAAATGCTCGTGTCAAAAGGAGAGAGCACACAATCATGAACATGGCACGCTCCATGCTTTTTGCAACCGAGTTACCCGAACGTCTCTAGCCAAAAGCCGTGAACACTTTTGTCTATCTTCTTAATCGTTGCCCTACTGAGCCCATCCCGAACATGACGCCTTTTGAGGCTTTCTATGGCTACCGACCCTCTATTTCTCATATCCGCATCTTTGGATGCTGCGCGTACACTCATACTCCCAATGATACTCGCGGTAAACTAGAACCACGTGCTGAACTTCTACTTCTTGTTGGCTACTCAGCGGAAGCCAAAGCTTATCGCTTATTTGATCCTCGCACAAACAAAGTTTTGGTTTGCCGTGATGTAGTCTTCGATGAAAGAGATGTTCTAAAAAATTCCTCTATTCTCCCTGCTGATGACACACCTACTCCCGTTCCCCCCGAAACCTCTTTCTCTCTTCCCGGAACTTCTTTCTCTCCCCCCGAAACTTCTTTCTCTCCACCCATTGCTTCTCCCGGTCCTCGATCCTCTTCTCACGACCCGCTGCCACGCTGGTATCGACAAACTATGAAGGATTCCGAGATTGTTCCCTTAGAACTTCCTCCTCCTGGTCCTCGACGCTCTACCCGGACAGCTTCTTCCACTACCACTGCCTCCATTTTTACCACAGCCTATATCGTACATTCTGAACCTGCCACTTGGCAGGAGGCAGTTCAACATCCTGAGTGGCATCGTGCCATGGAACAGGAGCTTGAGAGCATTGATCACAATGAGACCTGGATTTTGGTCAATAGACCCAGTCACAAAAAGGTCATAGGAACAAAGTGGATCTTCCGAACAAAACTCAAAGCAGATGGAACACTAGACAAGTACAAAGCTCGCTTAGTAGTGCAAGGATTTCGCCAAAAACATGGTATCGATTATGAGGAAACCTTTGCCCCTACTGCTCGATTAACATCCTTTCGCCTTCTCCTCGCCCTAGCCGCTCATCACAGCTGGTCTATCTATCAGATGGATGTCAAGAGTGCCTTTCTCAATGGCTACCTTGATGAGGAAGTCTATGTGGCTCCCCCACCAGGTTTTTCTCCTCCTGGCCATGAAAATAAGGTTCCGTCTCCGCAACGCTCTTTATGGGCTTAAACAAGCACCTCGGTCCTAGTTCCACCGAATAGACACCTTCCTCAAAACTAATGGGTTTCATTCCACTCATTTTGATCCGAATTTATATATACATCAATCTTCAGAGGGGGTCTGCTTTATCTTACTTTACGTGGATGATCTTTTGCTTTTGGGCTCTACCACCACCACACTTCAATTCATTAAAACACAACTCAGCACCACATTTGAGATGACCCATCTCGGTCTTCTCTCCTATTTCTTGGGCATGGAAGTTGTCCAGCATTCTGGTGGTATCTTTGTTCCTCAACAAAAATATGCTCTTCAACTCCTTGATCAGATCATCCCCCACGAGCCTAAGCTAGCTACCACTCCCTTGGATCCCACAGTCAAGCTCTCAAAGGACTTGGAGTCTCCTCCCTTTGATGAACATCTCTATCGTCAGGTTGTTGGCAAGCTGCTCTAGCTCATTCACACTCGTTCGTATCTTTCTTACTCAGTTTCTATTCTCAGTTAATACTTTAATGAACCCAAGCACACTCATTGGCATGCATGTATTCGTATCTTGCGGTTCATACATGGTACTTACTCTTATGGTTTACATTTCAGACCAGGACTAACACTACAAGGATACACTGATTCTGACTGGGCTGGCGACTCGGACAATTGCCGTTCTCATGGCAGCTACATTTTCTCGTTCGGCTCGGCACCTGTTTCTTGGTCCAACCGTAAACAAGAAACTGTTGCTGGATCTTCTACTGAGGCTAAATACCGGGCCTTGTATGATTGTACCACAGAGGCCATATATCTCCGGCAGTTTCTGGCAGAGCTACACTTTACTTGTACTGAACCAACGGTCCTCTACGTCGACAACAAAAGTGCCATCGCTCTCGCCGGCAATCCCATTTTCTCCAACCGCACCAAACATGCTGGCGTACACTTTCATTTTACTCGCAAGCAAGTGGAATTGGGTACTATTCGATTGATATATGTTCCAGCTGCCGATAATCATGCTGACATTCTTACCAAGCCGGTTAACCGACCTATTCTTGAGCATCTTAGCCCACGGCTTGGGATTGGTGCACCGCCTCCTTCTCCTTAGCACTGTTTGTATACTAGTGCTTAAGGAAGTGAACAAATCCCCTGCGAGGGCACTCCTTAAGCACCTCTCTTTCTATACTTTATGATTGTACCATATGTTCCAGCTGCCGATAATCATGCTGACATTCTTACCAAGCCGGTTAACCGACCTATTCTTGAGCATCTTAGCCCACGGCTTGGGATTGGTGCACCGCCTCCTTCTCCTTAGCACTGTTTGTATACTAGTGCTTAAGGAAGTGAACAAATCCCCTGCGAGGGCACTCCTTAAGCACCTCTCTTTCTATACTTTATGATTGTACCATCACTACTGGGCATTTAGCAAAGATGAAAACCTACTTTGTAGGCATCTCCATCTAAATGAAAACCCTCTTTTTTTTTCTTTTTTCTTTTTTTTTTAAAGGCTGATGAAGAAGATAGATCACCCCTGGAACCATTTTTTCATTACCCCTGGAACCATTCTACCTTGGACATTGAGAGGGGGTGTTAAGACAGGCAATCTCCAAATGCAAAGGCCAGGGCCAAACAAATGGCCAGAAAGGCCAAAACTGGCAAATCTCCAAACACAGGAACCAGGGCCAAACAAATGGCCAAAAAAGCCATAACTGACCGACCAGAACTGGCCGACCAGATCTGGCCGACCAGAACTGGCCGACCTGACCGACCAGAACTGGCCGACCAGATGGGTCAGGCCTATAAAAGGCAGTAGCCCCCTGGCTACTTACTCACCTCTTGTTGGAACAGGCTGCTGCACACCTGCGCTCCAGCATTTCTGCCTCCTCTGCCTCCACTCCTGCATCCTCTCCAGCATCCTCTGCCTCCACTCCTGCTTCCGCTCCAGCATAGAGGCCTCCTCTGCCTCAGCTCCAGCATCTCTGCCTCCTCTGCTTCAGCTCCAGCATCTCTGCCTCCTCTGTCTCCGCTTCATCATCCTTCCTGCTGCTGCTCCAGATCAGCATCGACTTATTTTTCTACTGCTGTATTATTTCCTCCAGATCTGCAGCAAACCTTTGCTCTTCTGGCAATAGGTTGCTGACCTAGATCTGGTTCAGTTCCAGCTAGTGGAGCTAGTGCAGAGCCCACTTCAGTTGGCTGTTCTGGAGGACTGCTGTTTGCTCCCTCCACAGTGTCTTTCTCAGATATCTCTTATATTGTATTGAGTTCCTTTGGTGATATATATTTCTTCTTCAGCTATCATTAGTCTTCAGTGTTGTTTTATTTGTCTCCAAGTACTTTCTTTATAGAAGAGAGCACCTCCAACCTATAGGCAATCTCACCAATTCTCTGCAACACCTTGTAGGGTCCATAGTATCTATGAGCCAGCTTAGTGTTAGTGTTCCCTTTTAATGAAGCATATCTGGACTTATGGAACAAAAGTTAGCCAAGTATAGCAACCTGTCCCATGTGGTCTGGGTGTCAAAACAGAAATGTCTAAGATACTCCTCCAGCCACCTTTTCACTCTTTCAAACTGTCCAGCAGTTTGTGGGTGGTTAGCAGTGCTAGGAGTGAGGAGTGTCCCCATTGACTTGAACAATTCTTCCAAAACTGACCCATGAATTGAGTGTCTCTATCACTCACTATTTCTTGTGGCAAACCATGCAATTTGAACACATTTTCCATGAACTGAGCAGTTACCATAGAGGCCGAATAGTGTCTTCGTACAACAGACGTTGTTCCAGCCCCTGACTGTGTCACAGGAAGGCCAGTTATGAAGCCCATTGAAATGTAGGTCCACTTACCCTCCGGAATGCGTAGAGGCTGAAGCAAACCTGTTGGTCTGAGATTCAATTCTCTGTTTTGTTGGCAGGGCTTGCAGCTTTGAATATACTTTTAAACATCCTTCCATAACCCCTTCCTTGTAAAGCTTTGCTTTTCCCCTTTCATAGGTCTTAAACAGACCACTATGACCAGCCGTGGGTGAGGAATGCATTTCCTGCAAGACCAACAGTCTATAGGTAGAATTCTCCACCAGAAAAATCCTCCCTTTTGTACCATAATAACTCATTGTACAACTTGTAGTTGGGATGGTCTTCACAAGAGGGATTTTGCAGGTCTTGAAATATGACAGCAGCTGCCGGATCTGATAGATGTTCCTCTTGAATTCCGTGGATCCATTCCGTGTAGATTTCTGTAATAGATGGTAAAGTGCATGCCCACATCCTATAGAGTGAATCAGCCACGATGTTCTCCTCCCCCGCCTTGTAATTTTGTACAATTGACAACCACCTCCTTTGCTTGGGAGAGAGATTGTTTGGGACAGAAAATACATAAGTGTTCTATGGTCAGTCCTCACCTTGAAATGGCTGCCATATACAGAATGGTGCCACTTTTCAATGGCATGGAGTATGGCCAACCTCTCCTGGTCATATATATGATATGTGAGCTCCTTGCCATCCAGCTTTCTACTTTCATAGGCAATTACTCCATAGGGCTGCTTCAAGACTGCACCAATGCCTCTCCCACTAGCATCTGCTTCAATAGTGAAGGGTAAGGAGAAATCAGGGCATACTAATATGGGTGCTGAGGAGAGGGCTACCTTCAATTGTTGGAAGCGCTTTTCTGCCTCTAATGTCCATACAAAAGAGTGTTTTTTTTGTAGGCCAATGAGAGGTGCTGCTATCTTAGCGAAATGTTTAATGAGCCTTCTATAGAAGGAGCCAAGACCAAGAAACCCTCTCAGCTGAGTGGCATTGGTTGGCTGTAGCCGGCATCTCACCTTGTTGGGATCCACCCTTATTCCTTTGCTGCCCACAATATGTCCTGGTATAGATGAGAATGTCGTCAAAGAATACCAAAGCAAACTTAAAGGTAAGGCTGTCAAATCTTGTTCACAAGGGCCTAAAAAGTGGCTGGGGCATTGGTGAGACCAAATGCCATGACCTTGAATTGGTATAGGCCTCTTTCTGTTCTGAAGGCTGTTTTAGGTTCATCCTCCTCCCTCATCCTAATCTGATGGTAGCCTGATCTTAGGTCAATCTTAGTGAAAAACTTGGCTCCCTTCAACTCATCCAATAGATCATCAACTCTAGGGATAGGAAACATGTTCTTTAAAGTTATCTTGTTGAGATCTCTGTAATCAATACACATCATGTAGGATCCATCTTTCTTTTTCACCAAAAGGACACGTGAAGCAAAGAGGGATTGACTGTGGGAGATGGGAGTCTCTATCCAGCAACTCTTTGACCTGCCTAGCAAGCTCTTCTTTTTCCACCTTTGACAACCTGTAGGGAGCTGAATTGACTGGCTTAGAACCTAGTTCAAGAGTGATGGAGTGGTCAATGTCCCTTTAAAGTGGGAGATGATGGGGCAGATCACCAGACACATCTGAATATTGCTGTAACAGCTCCTATATGTCATGATCTTCATCCCACACATCCTTTGTGCCTTCGGATTTAGAAAGGTGAAGAGCATGGACTGCAGACACATTTTTTATTCCTTGCCAGCTTCCTAGAAGAAATAACAGTCAACCCAGGTGGTTCATGACCCTTCAAAAGTACCTCCTTACCTTTGTGGAAGAAGCTCGTAAACATATGATTGAAATCCATAGTAATCTCTCCAAGAGCTATCAGCCATTCACATCCAAGTACAATGTCTATTGGCCCCATATTGAGTCTCCTTGGAAGGTATAATCTGGGGACAACTGAATTTGGGTGGCCTGACAGCAATATCTACTAATGGAGTGCTCCCCATTGGGCATTTGAGCTTGCAGACCATGCTCAATCTGTGAAGGGTGTAGTCTAACTGATAGGACAGACTTAGAGTTAATGAAATTGTGGGTGCTCCCACTGTCAACCAATATGTGAACTGGTTTGCCATTGATGGTCCCTTTCAGCCTGAGTGTTTGGGCGCTTTGGGAACCCATAAATGCCTCCAGAGATATGCTATAGATCTCAATTTGGGTGTCCCAGAACAGATTTTCATCATCCACACAAGAGTTGTCTTCAGGTTCTCTATCATTCTCCATGTAATCATCAAGAATTTCCACATAAGAAATTGAATATGCAGGAAAAAGCAGACTTGAAACTGTAATTTGCCAGATACATGCAGATTTCTACCAGCGCCACTTGATTTAGAAAATTTCTAGGTCAATTCTTGGAATTTCAATGAAGTGATTGAGGTTCTGGATCTCCTGACCAGCCTCATCACAATGATATGAAAATTGTATAAATCTGAGCAGCTGAAATTTCGAGGGTCTCAGAGGCTGACACGTGTCACCTGATGATTTTAGCAACTTTTGCAAGGAAGTAGACCCAATACCAATGTAGCTAAACTAGCCTACAGCTTACTAGTTTAACCTTATTTCCACAGCTTATGTAACCAAAGAAGACAGTAGGCAGTACTAGATGTGTAGACCAGCATGAAAACAGTGGAATACATGTGCTGAATCATCAAAATACTTGGCATCTTAGGTAGAAACCATGACTTGTGAGGGGCTGCACAAGCTACAGACTAGGACAGTCATTCGTCGGCTAGGAATCAGGTCCTAGTTGAGTTCAGCTCAGTTTCAGCCAAGAGCAGGGGAGCTCAGCTTTGAGAAGAATGTTTATATGATTGCCAATCATGAATAAATACTCGGACAGTAGAACCCCCCTCCCCATTTTTATAGGTTTGGACCTGGCAACATTTACGACATGAATTATGGGATAGCCACCCTAGGATGCCACATGGCAACATTTGGCTCCCCTACTAAAGTATTACTCAATTACAAAGCCATTTAAAACCCTACTAAGCTAAAAATAACCAAGTAAATTTCACCTTTGTTACACCAAAGGCTACCTCTATGCAAAAAATCGCCAGAAGTGTCCTAGATTCTGTTCTACCACGTGTGAGCCTACTAGAGGGATTCCCTGCATATGCTGAGTCGCCTCTGCCCCTGGAACACCTGTACAAAGTTTGGCTGGGATCAGATATCATTTGCCCTAATTTCTACCTCGAAATTGGTTCCAGGAGGTGCATTTTTGGCTTTCACAAGTCATGGTTTGACTGAAATTTGGGGCTCCCAAGTTTTCCCTGCTAATTTGTTCTATTCTATGCTAAGTGGGAGAGGCATAGCCCCATGGAGTAGTTGCCTATGAGAGTAGAAGCTGGATGCCAAGGAGCTCACTTTTCACATATATGACCACAAGGTGTCGGCTATACTCCATGCCATTGAAAAGTGGCATCATTATGTGTATGGCAGCCATTTCAAGGCGAGGACTGACCATAGAACTCTCAAGGAATTTTTATCCCAGACTAATCTCGCTCCCAAGCAAAGAAGGTGGCTTTAATCATTCAAAACTATAATATGGCATTGAATATAAAGCAGGGAAGGAGAATATTGTGGCAGACTCTCTGAAGGATGTGGACATGTACGCTAAGCTCTATCACTGAGATATACAAACAGTGGATTCATGGAATTTCGGACCCCGAGGTTGCCGCCATCTTCCAAGACCTGCAAAACCCTTTTTGTGAAGATCATCTCAATTGCAAGCTGTTCAATGTCCTATTATAGTACAAAGTGAGGGTCTTTCTTGTGGAGAACACCAATAGGCTGCTGGTCCTGCGGGACACTCCTCTCCTATGGCTGGACATATAGGACCGTTTAAGACCTATGACAGGGTGAGGCAAAGCTTTATATGGAAGGGGCTATGAAGGATGCATACGAGTATGTTCAAAGCTGAAGGTCCTGCCAACAAAACACAGAATTGAATCTCAGGCCAGCAGGTGTGCTTCAGCCTCTGCCCATTCCAGAGAGTACGTGGACCCACATTTCAATGGACTTCATTACTGGTCTACCTGAAAAGGCTAGGGGCTGGAATAATATCTTTGTTGTGGTTGATAGGCTCACAAAGGCAGCACATTTTATTCCCACCAAGACACAATATTCAGCCTCTATGGTAGCTGCTCAGTTCATCAAAAATGTGTTCAAATTAAATGTCTGCCAGAGGAAATAGTATGTGACAGAGACTCCAAATTCATGGGCCAGTTTTGGCAAGAATTGTTCAAGGCAATGGGGACACTCCTCACTCCAAGTACTGCTAACCACCCCCAAACTGATGGCCAGTCTGAACGGGTTGATGGGTGGCTGGAGGAGTATCTCAGGCCTTTTTGTTTTGACACCCAGACCGCACAGGACAGGTGGCTACACTTGGCTGGTTTTTGCTATAATATACTAAGGACACCTCCATAGGGCTGAGCCCATTTGAGGCCATGTATGGGTAGAAGGCACATGTTCCCTCTACTGTTTTGGATAGAGCCATGACTAACCAGCAAGCCATTGATGATTTGACACATATGGCTGCCCTACTCCAGCAATGCAAGGACCATATGGTTAAAGCACAAGCATGCATGAAGGCATATGCTGACGAGAATAGGAAAGAGCTTGCTTTTGAAGAAGGGGATTTATGTCTTCCTCAGGCTCCTTAAGTCCAGATATGCTTCATTGAAGGGGAAGACTGAGCTGGCCCATAGATACTATGGGCCCTACAAGGTATTGCAGAGAATTCGTGAGGTGGTTCATAGGCTGGAGCTGGTCCCTTCTTCTAGGATTCATAATGTGTTCCACGTATCCCTCTTGAAGTAGTACTTGGGCCCAACAGACCATGTTATGGAAGAACTGCATCCCATGGATGAGGAAGGCCATATCCAGTACATACCTGAGAGGATCATTGGATTTAGAGACCACATCCTCAGAACAAATCCTACATTGAGCACTACATCACATGGAGGGGGTTACTGGGGATAAGTCTTAATGGCAGATCAGTATCCTTCCTTACTCAGCTGATTTTGGGACCAGACATGACCCTTTCCAGCTATGTGGAGCTGCTGAGACTTGTCTACTCTACCTACTCAGTTCAGCATGCACCAACGGAGGATTTTGGACCGCTACAGCAGTGATTGCTCCCTGTTTTACACCTGCTATGACCAGAGATGAGTTTTGCTTCCTTATTTTGGATGGTATTCCCTTGTTACAGCCAAATTTGAGGGTAAATTTTCTTTTGTGCAGGATGGACTGTAACAAAGGTGAATTTTACCTGGTAATTCCTAGTATAGGCAGCCTTTAAAATGGCTTGTAAATAAATAGTACTTTAAGTAGGGGAAGCCTCGAGTTGCCACATGGCATCCTAGATTGTCTATCCCATAAGCATAGGTGTACTTTTTCCTGTCCTATACCTATAAAAGGGGACCCTATTGTACTTGGTACTTATCTTTCACATCTATTCATGAAATGCAAACTATCAGACATTCATTACTAGCTGAGCCTCAATGCTCTTGGCTATCAAGCATCCCTATGACCAACCAAGCCAATAATAAAGCTAGACGCCATGTGGGACCTACATTTTTCAAAAAGGCGATCCCATAATACCTTATGTTGTTGGGGTTGGATAAGTAGCTGGGATGTTTTTATCAAAGCTATACATATATATTAATATAAAATATTGGCAAAAGTTTATCAAGCTAGCTTTTTTAGTTTCACAATATTTGCAAAACATATTACAATTTTATATATTTCCTTTTGAATTTTAAAGAAAAAGCTGGGATGTTTTTATCAAAGCTATACGTATATATTAATATAAAATATTGGCAAAAGTTTATCAAGCTAGCTTTTTTAGTTTCACAATATTTGCAAAACATATTACAATTTTATATATTTCCTTTTGAATTTTAAAGAAAAAGTTGTAAATCCTGGTGAAACTTTAAAAAATCTCTCATAAAAGTTTCAAATCTTGGAGAATTTTTCAAACTTTTATTTTTAGCTGCTGAACTAAACCTAAACTAGCTTGCTGTAGGAGAGTAACAAGAGCCTAGGCTTAACCAAAGCCAAGGCCAGACTAACCTAGGATCTAGGATTAGATTTAAGGTTAGAGCATGGTCTATCCCAGGGTTAGGAATAACCTCGGAATGTGGCCAAAGCTTATAGATTGAGCTGGCCTGCTAATTTAGGCATGGCTGAGCTAAACATGGCAACGCTTGACCCACAAGCTACTTTGGACATGCATGCTAAAGTTAAGGCTCACTGCTAAAGATAGCCGGGGCGTGGCCATAAGTATAGGCCAAGGGCTCCTTATAGGGGGTCCGAGCGCTTAGGACATAGACCTGCTGGCCTAGGAGCCGCAACTAGAGGAAAGGGCATGTGGTATGGGATGCAGGACTGGATTTCAAGGCTGGCTGGCTTGGGGGTGGCTCGACGTACTGAGCCTATGGCTGGGTGGTGAGCTGCTAGCTCCCACCCTTATGGGTTATTAGCGGGTGCATCCCATGGTTTGTATCAACTCTGGCTTAAAGTTGTACCCTACCAAGGTCTGTTGCTTACCAAACTTGGTCAAGCAGTTGTTTCAAAAGTCCCACCCTGATCCCACTAAGCGACTATCAACTATCCCAATAACATTGACCAAACCAAAGAGTAGGGACTAAGATATACGAATCACCATCTGAAACTCACCTGCCCAATCATAGAGCTCTTTCAGCTCACTCTTGTGCACATAAAAGTCAGGGGTAAGCTCTATGCCTTGACCCTAGCCCAGTAGACATCCATCTCCCATACCAGAAACATCCCTTCCACAAGGGAGGCATCGTACTAGCTTGACAGCCTGCCAAAGCTATGACCAAGATCCACAATCCCAGTACCTAATCAATAAATGCCCATGACGCAAGCCCTCATGCCAATATATAGCTAGGCCATGGCGAAATATATCATGAATGTTTTTTATCCCTTGAGATCTCTCATCCAGATGGCGTTTCTTAACCTTAGCCCTAGGGGCTTCTAAACCTAATGTCTCGTCCCAAGGTCTCTTCTAACCCTTGGTATAGCTACTGGCAACCCATGGTTAGCTAGAGATGTAACCGGGCTGTTCCAGCCCCCATATGAACCTTCCCCCCAGCCTGATTTGTTCCTGCCTACATAAGCCTCTCCCAGAGGCATGTTGGAGATCTAGTGCAGCAGAGCTCCTGGACTTTGTTGGAGCCTTACAGTGACGAGGTTCACTCTTTTGCATGCTGCGATATATTCACAGTTTTGTTCACTGTCTGTTTTCTGAGTTTTTGACATAAGTTGAATAGTTGAATTGCATGTATGGTGAGCTTTCCATCTGGGCAAAGTCTCTCGATGGGACGACGCATAAACTCCCCACTCTCCTTAACAATGCTTTTCACCTTAGCCAAATAAAGATTACACAGATAAATGCAGCATATACTATGCACTGTGCACAGCCAACTTTCACGTCTCCCCTTATCTCTGCTAGAGCAATGCATGATGGATGTTGTAGATCTGAGAACCAGCACTTTGAGTGTGGGATGTTAGTCCGCAGCAGGTCAATTGAGCAGAGATCCTTGTCCCTTAGATAAGTACGGCTGCATGCTGTTCATCTTTTATCTGTTTATTATCGTTCATTGCACAGTGGTGGGCAGTATCTGAAAATGTGTTTCGCAATCATACGTACAAGAGATGCGATTCAACCGGATGGCACAAGTAAAGGGAGATCAGCAACGCTTAGGCAAAGAGATGCACACCAACCGAACTTTAGCCAAAACATCAACGTCGGTGTAAGGAGAAATTTATTCATCTCCCACACACACCTGTTCAAGAACTCGAACCACGACTTCCACATTGACTTTGTCGACCCCAGCAAGGATATCATTCTTCCCGTCCTTGGGAATTGCAGCTGCAAAGCACAAACCTGACAACTCGACCGAGCCAATGCTATGAGAGATTGAAAAGCACGAGCACGAGTCGAGTACGAGGGGAAAACATACGATTAGCACCAAGCTGTCTTCAGCCACTTCAAACTGCTGGGAAGGAGCAAACCGATGATTCCCAGGGCAAAAAGCTTTGGATACCTGCGCTTTTCGGGGAATGGTTACAGGGGAGAACTGGAGAGCTACGACACAAGCTTCTAGCAGGAAGGGGGGCAAAAGGCGCGAGTGAGGTATGGATTGTGTCGTGGAAGAAGCGCGCAGAGACGCAATGCAAGAAGGAAGGTCCTTTGAGGAAGGGCGAAGCCATAGCTGCAAAAAGTTGTGTAACTATTCCTATCATAAACCGATGGAATTTTATACTTATTGGACTACGGGTTTACAAAAGTTCAAAAAAGAGACGGTGATGTTCTCCCATCTCTCTCTATCAGTCACATGGGATGCTTGAGTCAAGGCAATCCTATAATGGATGCAATCGGACTACACATGTAGGCAAGTTTTGGCAGGAGGTAGGAACGTGTGCCCGTAACTTCGACATGGTTTGACCACCTTCCGACAACCATGTGTCCCTAATTTTGATAGCATCCGACCTTAACGGATCGCAATCTCCAGTACACATGTGCCTCATCTATCTCTCTCTTCTCTGGGTGCCATGTGGCAAGCAAAGGCAACACTCGGGCACCACCTTCTCCACTGCCAACCAGTGTGCCAACCTACAAAATTCAAACGTCCAACTCAAAATTGGTGAATCCACCATGACCTATCCCCTCCATTCTCGAAATTCGAAAGAGCATAAATCTCTTTTTCCACACTGCAGCTTCAGTTTTCTCATGGATACGCATGTTTGGGGGGGCTACTACAATATTGTTATTGTAAGCTCGAGCATATGTAATGAATTCAATTAGAAGGCTATTGGAAGAGGCTGCAAATTTCATGTCGCTATAGCTCTTGCTTTTTACATTCCGTACTTCTCGACCTCTGAAGTGATGGTCTTTCTATAAAGGACTTAACAAAGAAAATATAAAGGTTTTAACAAAATATAAGGGATTACTAGCGATAGAATTCATCATTGACGGATTACAATGGAAGATGAAGACAACGACGATGGAAGACTATGGAAGATGAAGACAACGACGAAAATCCTAGGGACATAAGGGCAACAAATAGCAGGTAGTACAAACTCAAGAAGGTCGAGCTGGGTCAAAGCAACGTGGGTGCACGCTATCATGACATGAACGACAATTGTTCTAGCGACTGTTCATGGATTGACAGGTAACTCAGTTTCGACAACAAATAAATTCATACCTCGATCATGCTCTAGCAGGAAGCATTGTAAATCATTCACACAAACGAGTTATGTTCTAGAGCTCTACATAACCTGGGTAGTCACTTTGAATCTGCAATTCAAGATGAACGCTTTGTAGTTGTGCCCTTCCATTATGCAAAAGCAAGTAACCTTTCATTGAGGACAACACAACTAACAACAAGCCTTGGATTTCGGTGGGAAAATTGGAAGTAGGGGTACTTCCCAGCCACCCATAGATCTAGTACCAAACGAGGGCCAATGTGCCATAATTGAAGCCTGGAGCGCTAAAATCTTATAGAGATGTGGGGGATAGAGCAATGATGAGCATGGGTGGAGAGGGAATGGAGAGGCACAGCATGATGGATTGGGAAATAAAATGGTGTGAGCCACAACGGGGAGAGGCAAACATGAAGGAACCTCCAAACATGCAGACCTTCGAACACCACATAGCACGGCACCCACATGCAAGCCTCCAAACTTTTAAAAACAAATATGAAATGAGGCATGGATCCATTGTGAGGTGCAGTTGCCAACCTTGATTTCTAGCCACATGGTCTGTTGCCAAGCTGAAGTTCAGACAACTCTCACACGCTGCTGCAAGGAACACTCCTCCTAAGTCTCTACAAATCCTTACTATATTGCTCACCTACCACACAAATATGGTATTTTAAAATCTCTACAAATCCTTACACTACTCCACCTGCCACAAACATTGTGCTACCTAGACTTAGAGATCTATCTTTGGTATGTGTTTTTTTGCAGGATTGGGTTGCCAAGTTCTCCCAAACAAGCCTGCAATGCAAGCATTTGGCAAGCACTGGCATGGAAGAGCACGCTACAGCTTCTCATCTAATATATTTCTTATAGACGGGGTGAGCAAAGGCAGCACGCTTCCTTGGACGCCGCTCAAGGCTTCCATGTGGAATGCCTCTCCCTATGATTTTGAATCGCAACCTTTTGCACCACCAACCATTGTGCCAGCCTGTAAATTTCAAACATCAAACCCAAATAGGCGAATCCGCCATGACCCATCCACTAGCTACCCCTCCATTCTCAAAATTTGAAAAGAGTTTCCATGTTGCAGATTTAGTTTTTTCATGAATTCCATTCTACATACGTTGGGGGAGGCTACTAGAAGAGTGTTACTACTAGAAGCTCAAACGTCTACCAGTAGATTCAAGTAGAAGGCTACTGGAAGAGGCTACAGATTTCATGTCTCACGATAGCTCCTACATTTTGCATTCGATGTAGTTCCACCTCTGTGATGATGGTCTTTGTGTTAAGGTCTTAACAAAGAAAATATAAAGGTTTTAACAAATAAGGGATTACTAGTGATAGAACTCATCCTTGATAGAATACCGTGGAAGATGAAGAGAGAGACAAAATTTCTAGGCATGTAGGGGAGCAAACAATAAGTAGTACAAACTCAAGAGGGTCGGGCTATGTCAAAGCAAGGTGGGTGTGGGCTATCATGACATGAACGGCAATTGTTCTAGCAACATGCTCATGGATTGAGAGGTAACTCAGTTCCGATGACAAAGGAATTCATACTCACCTTTCAAGCTTCAATCCTACTCTAGCAACAAGTGTTGTAAATCATTCAGATGGACAAGTTTTGTATTGGAGCTCGATGTTTCCTAGGTAGTCACTTTGTTGAGGATGCCCAGAATCCTTTGGAGTTGTGCCCTTTCCATTATGTGAAAGAAAGTAACCTTTCGTTAAGGACATCACAATTAACAACAAGCTGGGCAAACTAGAAGTTGGGACACTTCCCAGCACCCGCAAAGTGTATGCTATAGATCCAGCAATGAGGGCCAACATGCCATAAGTGGAACTTGGAAAAGCGTCCTAGAAATGTAGGGCATTTTGCAATGATGAACGTGGGAGGAGAAAGAACATGGCATGATGTATTTAGTAGATGAAATGGTGTGAGGTACAATGGGGAGAGGCAAACATGAAGGAACCTCCAAACATGCAGACCTTCAAATGAGGTTCAAACACCAAGTAGCCCGGCCACATGCAAACCTCCAAACTGTAAAAATGGATCTAAAAAGAGGCATGGATCCATTGTGAGGAGTAGTAGCCAATCTTGATTTCTAGCCACATGGTCTATTGCTGGGCCGAAGTTTGGATAGCTCCCATCAGCTACTACTGTTGCAAGGAACAATCCTCTAAAGTCTCTACAAATCCTTATTATATTGTTTCACTTGCCACAAACATGGTGTTCCAAAATCTCTACAAATCCTTATGTTATTCCACCAACCACAAACATTGTGCTACCTACGCTTACAAAGCTATCTTCAAGTATGTGTTCTTTTGCAAGATTGGGTTGGCAAGTCTTCCCAAACAAGCATGCAATGCAAGCATTTAGGCAAGCACTCGTGTGGAAGAGCATGCTAGATATTCTCATCGTCAAAAAGACAAAAGACAATTTGGATCCCTTGTACTTTGTCCCCCTTCTACCAAATGAACTTGCAAGCATTTCAAGCAACTTTGCTCCCTTCTCCCAACTGAGCTTGCAAGCATTTTACCAAATCTGGGATGTGGATGAGCAACAAATAACCACTGGGATAGCAAGTGTACAATGTACTTTCCTACATGCCACCAAAGAAACCATTTGAATGGTTTACCTGTAGCTCTCTATAGTCAGAGCATCATGGAAGGCAGTGACAACTGCTCACAGCCTTCCCAATGCTCATAAATGAGCATTTGGATGGCAAAATGAGGTTTGGAGGGGGGTTTGGGGCACCTCCATTGCACATCGAAACCATCCATTGTCAATGGGTGAATGACTCTCATAGCGGGTGGTGGAATGGAACTCGACAATGTAGCTAGGAGCAAACCTAAGAAGAGCGTTGAAAAGTAAGATGATATGAACTTCTTTGTCTACAATGACCTTGTGGGTTTTTCCAATTATCTCTCCTGCCCAAAACCTCTATTGTGCAGCTGTGAAAACCTCTCTCTCTCTCTCTCTCTCTCTCTCTCTCTCCCCCCTTGGGGACCCTTGTAAACCTAGGATGTACATGTTGGGTGCATAGGATTCATATGCTATGGTTCCTCACTTTGGTATGGGAGAGGAGTCTCTTAGGCTTGGTTAATTTATAACTTTATGGCCTCGCCATGATTATTTATGTGTTAGTATAGGACTTGGGGCTCCTCAGAATTTTTACTAATTGGGGGCCCATGAGTTATGCATTGATAGAGATGGAGTTTGCATCCCTTACCATGATAAGGGGAATCGGTGGATGTAATTGGCGTATGTTTAGACCCCAAGGATTTATTATACCTTTAGGTAAGTGAACTCCTTATGATAGAGGTGCATCCCAAAGGCCTTTATGACGTTGACTAAGGCACAGTCCTTTGGAGACTTGAATCGAGATTCATAATCACCATGATGGCCCTATATGGCATGAGTTATGGGCTAATAAAGTAGTAAGCATCCAAGGAGAAGGGACTTATCAATTAAATAGAGAGGGAAATTGACATAGGAGGCATCTAAGGATGGCCTTGGAACATGTTTTTCATTAATAAATGGATTGCCATGGATGGATATGTATATGCTTAGCAACTTCCAACCACATCCCTTGAATCACCAAGCTAATGATAAACACCAACAAATTAATGGGGCGAATGGGGAAATGGAATTAACCCACTAGTGGCTTTCACAACAATTAATTGGGGAGTAATTTACTACTGGCTCACCAACCACCAGTGACCATGAGCATGGATGGTCTTGACCTTGGAACACGAAATGGCCACACACTTCGAGAGGTGCCCAGTCATCGAGCAAACACTAGAGCACCAATTTCCATGAGAACACGGCAGTTGAGGCCACAACAAACTTCCACGACCTGAGTAGCAGCACGATAACTAATGGAACAAGAGCATGAAACCTAGGGCAGCAAAGGATTGACGCTGCATTGAAAGGTCTCCTCTATGGATTCCGTGGAGCATCTTTTGGCACTACGTTTGACTGTTGTATAGCTAATGGAGGTTATTTTGGAGATTTCTTCTGCTACAAAAATGTTGGTCCGAGGCCTTTACATGAATTACGATGGGAGTACCTCCTTCACCTCAAAATGGCCATCTCTCGATTTGAATGTTACTAGAACTAGTAGATGCACATCAAGTTGTTCCCTCTCCTACTTCCTCATGGCTACTCCTCGCTGGCTATGTCTGTGTGTATATGTGGTGGTAAGTCCCCTTGGGATACATTCTAGGTCTATCTCTATAGTCACTTCCATTCTTTCAGGAATGTGAGCCTTCTCTTCTTTCATCTTAGCCACATGTATATCTCTATAGATTGATGCTCAAACTGATGATACTGAAGCCTCCATAATGGGCTGTTAGATCCTTTTTACAAGATGCTCACCTGCATTAGAGACCCTCATGTGCCTCTACCTTCTGCACCTGTGATTTGCTTGACCTGATGCCTAAGCCCTTTGGTATGAGAATGTTGTATTTCCTGGCATCGTGTGTGCTCACCTATGGTTTCTGGCATCGCGTGTGCTCTAGGACATAGCAGTAGATGCCTCATATGTTTTGGTATCATGTGTATTGTGTGCTTTGGGAGACAATTGTTTGTCCTTCCTTATGATGCATTTTACAAAAGGCTATTCATGTTTGATATAGAGATGCTTGACCGCTCTATGAACTACCTCTACATTGAGAAACTCTATCGTTGAAGGATCAAAATTGCTAAATTTTCAAAGAGATTTTCTTTAGCACTCTTGGCAACCGAGCAGAAACCCTTCTCCCCTAAGAGCTTACAAATCTCTGTTGAATCACACCTCCTTTTCAAGCATTGCATTGCTCATGTGTCGATCCGAAGGACTGAGTAGTCGTGAATACCCATCATATATGTGTGTGTGTGTGTGTGTGTGTGTGTGTGTAGATAGATAGATAGATAGTTTGATCATTCTCTAATGGAGCCTTGCAGGGACCCTTTGGTTGTCTTGAAATCCAAACTAAACCAAAATAGATCTCAAAATAACCAAATGCAAAAATCATGTAGAACCTGTCTTTTCTTCTTGTATGACATGCCAGTAGATTAGTCGTCTGCCAAATTAACATAACCTTGCATTAGCCATAGAATAAACACATCATTGTAAGTGTGTGAAAGTGCATGGAAGTAAGTGTGAGTGAGAAAGTGCGTGTGTGTGTGTGGAGATCAGGATACATGTGTGGGTGTGGGTGTGTGTGGGTTTGTGTGTGTGTGTATAGGAGTGTGTGTACGTATATGTGTGTGTGCATGTGTGTATGTAAGGGTGCACATATATTAGTGTGTGTGTATGTATGTATAGATAGACAGATAGGAAGATAGATAGTTTGATCATTCTCTAATGGAGCCTTGTAGGGACCCTTTGTTTGTCTTGAAATGTCAATCATAAGTTGGCATTGATGCTTGAACTTGGAGATAGAACACACCTAAGCACCTTTAGCAACGGTTTGGGGATCAAAAACAACTTTAGCAACATTTTGGCTTGCGATGACCTGACTTGGTCTAGAAAAGCCTCTACACTAAACTAATTCATGCTCCTCCAGGCTATCATAGACACCTCTTGGTCTACTCAGATAGAGCACACAAAGAGAGGCGCAGATTCTGCTCAGATAGAGCACACGTATAGTGATCCCCTGCCACCTTGGAGCATGATAGTATACTACTGAGCTCTGGCAAATGTACATTTCTTTGTCTCTTTATCTATCTCTATACAGTTTGATTTATGGAGACACCATTCCCAACAACGTTTTAGATCCCTTTAACTTGTGTTTACGGCCAGTAGAGAAGGATTCAAGGATTATTTCATATGCCATAGTCCCTTGAAGTAGGGGAATAAACTAGTCACTCCCATGTATGAGGCATTTATATGTTTGATGACAAACCATCGTCTGTTGGAGGAGTTTATATGGAAAGGAAAGTTGTATGTTTTGGATTTTACATTACTTTGCCCAATTAAAAGGCTTTAAGAATCCATTGTTATATTCAATGCTCCACTCTCGTGTAACTACGCGGGAACCAGCTAACTCTACTTGTAAGCCCCCCCATATGAGGAGAAGGCATTTGAGTAGCTCGGTTGTCCGGTCCGTCCTGGTTTGAAACTAGATGGGGGCCATGTGTGGCCTGATGGTTGGACGGAGTTGGCACACTACCAACTAGGCTACATGCAAGTGTGGGAAGGCATCCCATGACTAACCGCACTGAGGGTAGACAGAGCTTTTTGCGGGGCAACCCACTCTCAGGTTGCGGGGCCCGTTTGGAGGCCCAGATGATCCAGGATGGCTGTGGGCTGAACAATAACCATAGGTTAGTTGCTCTATTCTACGCCACGGTTCTATCGTGTGGTCGGTGGCCTATTTCAAGACCGACCCCCAGTCGATCGTTTTGGGCGGACTGGGTTGGTCACCAAATTGGGTCTAACCGACTACCACTAGTGGCTATATAAGAGCAAGACTGTGAAGCCCATTTCATCATCACTGGCTACAACAACCCTGATTCCTTAGCATCCAGCCTCCGTCCTCTACTGTTTCCAGCTTGCCATCGAAGCTTCTTTCACAGGAGCGCACAGTTGGGAGGCAGCGCCATCTATTGTATCAGTTCTATAGTAATCAAATTTTTGATTCTCCATACTATCTTGTTTTCTCTCTCGCATACGAGATCCTCTTATCTATTGAGCACAGACGTATTATTTTCTTACATGGTATCAGAGCCTGGACTCTAGCAAGAAGATTTGGTAGTGTGCTTCTGTTTGTGAGCAGATTGTGAAAGATGGCCCAGCCCGCAAGACTACGAATCCCACCGTTCGGTGAAAGCAAAAAGTTGGACAGCTCTAACTATCCTCTCTAGAAGTTCAAGATGAAGACCATCCTAAGCGCATAATCCTAAGCGCATACGAGCTTTGGGACACTGCTATATGGGTGGACGTGAGGTCGGTTGCGAGACCAGATCCAACCAATGCAGGAAAATAGATAGTACCAATTGCGGATGAGATTCTCGCGTGGATAAGAAGAAATGCAAATGCGCTGTGTTCTATTGTCTGCAATGTAAGTGATTCCATCATTGTGTTAATTCAACATGTCACCATAGCGGAGGAGGCATGGACGGTCTTGAAAAATTAGTACGAGACCACGAATCAGATGCGGATTCAGAATCTGGAGACTCAACTCATGAACGAGAAATTGTCTGAGTCTGAAGTGGCAGAGAAGTTCATCACCAGGGTGAAGAACCTGCGTGATCAGATGACTGTGATTGGCATCACCATCACCAGCGAGAATCTAGCACAGAGGTGCATACGGATTCTCCCACCAAAGTACGACTGTCTTGTTACGGCGCTAAATACGCAGAATAGAAATCCGCCCCTCAACTTTGAGGATTTTAGCGTGATGCTTCTGGAGGAGGAGATGCATCAAAAGATGAGGACTGGAGAAGATTCGACTTTCTGGACCGGATCAAAGAAAGGTAAGGGTAAGGACTCTGGTAACCCATATTCTTCTGATGATAAAAAGAGAAAGAAGAAGATCAAGTGCTTCTATTGCAACAAGGCAGGGCACAAGCAGAATGAGTGCCACAAGAAGATTGTAGATGGGAAGAACGGAGTAAAGAAAGAGTCTAGCAACAGCACGCAGGCAGTACCAGTAGAGCTGTTCGTCGCAATTGAGGAGATTTGCACGGAGGTAGTTCATGTACCTGTGGATGAACCTTGGATTATTGACAGTGGTGCATCGCGCCACATGACCAGTCAGAAGGATTGGTATACCTCTCTACAGCCGGTAGGGAATGACGTCCTGGTAGCAATCGGCAATGATGCAAAATGTCCAGCAAAAGGAAAAGGTATGATTGCTCTCAAGTTAGATGGAGTTGTAAAACAGTTGTCCGATGTTCTTTATGTGCCAGATATTAAGAGAAACTTGTTGTCCGTTTCTACGATCACGGATCGGGACCTCAAAGTTCACTTCGATAAGAATGGCGCACAGATTGTGGATCTTCAAGGGAAGGTCATTGGTAAAGGTACATGGCGCAACAACATTTACAAACTCTCAGCTTTCAGTGCTCGAGCCGATGTGAAGAACACTAAGTTGTGGCATGAGAGGTTTGGTCATTTAAACCTTAGTTCTTTGAAGGAGATGCATAAAAGTGGAATGATTGCAGACCTACCAGAAATTTTAGATCTGCCCGATGTATGTGAAGCTTACATGATGGGCAAGTAGCATCGGCAGCCCTTTCCTAAAGAGACCAGCAAGGCAAAGGCTCCTCTAGAGCTCGTTCACACGGACCTCTGCGGAAAGATGGAGACGGAAGCTTTGGGTGGTTCCTACTACTTCATGACGTTGATCGACGACTACAATAGAAGGATATGGATATACTTCTTGAAGACTAAAGACGAGGCTTTTAGCAAGTTCAAGGAATGGCATGTAATGGTCAAGAAAGAATCGGGGAGGAAGGTGAAGAAATTGAGATCAGACAGAGGTGGAGAGTTCACATCAATTGAATTCGAGAGTTACTTCAAAAGTCATGGGATCAAAAGGCAGAAACCCCTGCCACATACATCACAGCAAAATGGAGTAGCAGAATGCAAGATGCGCGTCATCTGCGAAATGGGCCGAAGTATGATGAAAGGGAAAGATTTGCCAAAGACTTTCTGGGCTAAAGCATGTAACACTCTAGTTTACATTCTCAATCGTAGCTACACGAATGCTGTGAACGGGGGATGACTCCACTGCAGGCCTTTTCTGGTAAGAAACCTTCAGCTGCACATTTTAGAGTTTTTGGATGTGACTGTTTTGTGCATGTCCCTGATGCTACCAGGACCAAATGGGAACCGAAGAGCTGGAAGTGTATTTTCTTAGGCTATAGTGAAGAGGCGAAGGGTTACCGTCTCTATAACCCTGTCACCAAGAAGGTTATAGTAAGTCACGATGTGGTCTTCTCAGAACAGCCGCATCAATTAGAGGAGGATGCTTCCTTCCCAGACAACCAGGACCAGGATATCCATCTAGTACCACCACCAACAGCAGACTGAACTCCCCCAACGGTGCTTGGGAGGATTCAAGATAAAGAAGATGAAGAAGAGCCTGCAGAACCACAATGGCAACAGCCATTCCTGAAGTGGGTAAAGCAGCTTTTGGACGGCAGAGAACCTCCAGCCATTGAGGAGGAACCATCCGAACACCGCCGGTCCAAGAGATTAGAGGAGCAAAGAAGAGCACAGGAACACTTGGTCAACTATGCTTTGATGACTGAGGTGATCCGTGCTGATGAACCCAAGTGTCTTGAAGAGGCACAGGGTGATGATAGGTGGATGGAGGCTATGCAGTCGGAGTATGGCTCCATAATAAAGAACAACCCTTGGGACCTTGTGGATCGACCACCCAAACGCAAGGTAATCGGAACCAAGTGGGTGTACAAGACCAAGTGCAAGTCCGACGGCACGTTGGATAAGTATAAGGCTCGGCTCATGGCAAAAGGATTCGCACAGGTACATGGTTTTGATTATCAGGATACTTTTGCTCCCATAACTTGACTAACCACAATTCGCAATGTTTTGGCTTTAGCTGCCCAAGGAAAGTTGGCCTGTGTTTCAGATGGATGTGAAATCCGTCTTTCTGAATGGAGATCTCAAGGAGGAGGTATACGTGGAACAACCACCAAGTTTTGTGATCCCCGGTTCAGAAGGTAAAGTCTGTAAACTGAAGAAGGCACTTTATGGGCTGAAACAGGCCCCACGAGCATGGTACCAGCAAATTGATGCCTACTTTCTACAAAATGGGTTCAAGAGGAGCCCATCTGATGCAAATTTGTATATCTTCAGAGAAGGAGGCAGGTGTATGATCGTGGTCCTTTATGTGGACGACCTTGTCATAACAGGGAACCATGAAGAGAAGATCTCGCAGACAAAGAAGTTACTAGGAAGAGAGTTTGATATGACAGACCTCGGACTGATGCATTTTTGTTTGGGGATTGAAGTTTGGCAAGAGCCGAAACGGATCTTCATTTCACAGCTGAAGTATGCTAGAGAGATACTGAAGGCATTTGGCATGGCTAAGTGCAAGACAGTTGGTACCCCTATGGAGGTTGACGCGAAGCTCTCAAACGAGGATTCATCACCACTAGTGGACGAAGCGAAGTAAAAAGACTTGTGGGCAGCTTGATTTACTCGTGCAACATGCAGCCGAACATCAACTTTGTGACTGGTGTACTAAGTAGGTTTTCCAATAAGCCCCGGGAGAAGGAGGGCAGGGATGCGGGTGCTGAAATACATCAAAGGCACACTTGTTGATTATGGTATCACCTATACCAAGGGCAACATCTTGACCGGATTCTGTGACTCAGACTGGGCAGGAGACGTGGACAGCAGGAGATCAGTGACGAGATATTGTTTCTCACTTGGATCTGAAGCTATGTCATGGGTCAGCAAGAAGCAACCTATAGTTGCTCTTTCTTCTACCGAGGCTGAGTACAAATCGGCATGCTTTGCTTCTTGCGAGGCAGTGTGGTTGAGGAGGATTTTGGGGGACATGGGTGCAGTGTAGAACAAGCCTACGTAGTTATCATGTGACAATTAGAGTTGCATGGCAATTGCAAAGAACCCTGTGTTCCACGCTCGCACAAAACACATTGAGATTTAATATCACTTTGTACACGAGCTCATCATGGATGGAGAGGTCGACTTGGTGTACTGTCCAACTACAGAGAATGCTGCAGACATCTTCATGAAGGCTCTTGGAAGAGAATTTCTGGAGAGGCATCTTCATCGACTTGGCATTGGTCCGAAAAACTAAGTTCACTTGCGCAAGTAGACATTGAGGGGGGGTGTTAGATATCAATGCTCCACCTTCATGTAACTACGTTGGAACTAGCTAACTCTACTTGTAAGCCCCCCCATATGAGGAGAAGGCATTTGAGTAGCTCAGTTATCCGGTAGGTCCTGGTTTGACACCAGATGGGGGCCATGTGTGGCCTGATGGCTAGATGGAGTTGGCACACTGCCAACTAGGCTACATGCAAGTGCGGGAAGGCATCCCATGACTGACTGCACTGAGGGTAGATGGAGCTTTTGTTGGGGCAGCCCACTCTCGGGTTGCGGGGCCCGTTTGGAGGCCCAGATGATCCCGGATGGCTGTGGGCCGAAGAGAGACCGTAGGTAAGTTGCTCTATTTTACGCCACGGTCCTATCGTGTGGTCGGTGGCCTATTTCAAGACCACACCCCCAGTCGACTGTTTTGGGCAGACTAGGTCGGTCACCAAATTGGGTCTAACCGACTACGACTAGTGGCTATATAAGAACAAGCCCGTGAAGCCCATTTCATCATCACTGGCTATAGCAACCCTGATTCCTTAACATCTAGCCTGCGTCTTCTATTGTTTCCAGCTTGCCATCGAAGCTTCTTTCATAGGAGCACACGGTTGGGAGGCAGCGCCATCTATTGCATCAGTTCTACAGTAATCAAATTTTTGATTCTCCATACTATCTTGTTTTCTCTCTTGCGTACGAGATCTTGTTATCTGTTGAGCACAGATGTTGTATTATTTTCTTACATCCATTACCTAAAGAGACTCATAATAAGGATGATTGAGTCTATGCACGATTATGTGCATCACAATCACTCTTTTCTACCATGGATAAAAAAGGAAAGAAAAAGGAATTGACATTGGAATTTTTTACATTATTATAGACTTGGGATGTTCTTAAGTAATCTCCTTTATTGTTTGTGAAATGATCATGTCTTTCTTAAGGATTGTTAAAGTCCCAAGGTTAAGGAGACTTTAAGCCTAGATCGTGGTGCTTATGATGTAGGAATCAACCAAGACATATTTCCATTGATTTTGAATTCATTATAATGCCCCTTAGTGGGATAATCCTTTTTACTTATAAATAGAATGACCTTGATGATGCAGGATTTGGAGACCCTTCAAAGATTTTATCTTGTAGGTTTATAAGCTTGGCTTAATTTGAAATGAAAACCAGAGGATTCCATTTCATGATTGATGTATTCTGGGGTTTCTGTTTACTCTTTTTAGAATTTCTCTAGCATTTTATACACATTTTATAAACATTTCATCAACTTTTTAGGAGCCAACCTTTGATTACTTTTGGAGTAACAAAATGCCCAAGATTCATTCATTGCTAAGCTAGATAGAGTGGCATGGATAACAACTGTGTGCCAGCATTGAATCCTGGCTTCCATAGCAAAAATGTATTGTTCTAACCTTCATTTTTGTTGTGATGGTACACCTCTTTGTCAAATTTGCAAGTGGAGTCTTGGGCATGATATTAAGAAAAAGGACATTGGCAACATGAAAGAATACACTTGAGGGACTTATAAGGGGATATATAGTACTATCAACCCTGTTTGAGCACACTTACTTAATTGTATCCATTTGAAGTGGGAATAAGAATATGAACTGTCTTAAAGGTTGCTTGATTTAGAAATTGTCCTATGGATTTTACCATTGCATAAATTGACAAGAAACTATTCCCTTGGACTCCCATTTTAAAATACACAAGTAAGAAAATGCATTTCTATTTGCTTTGTGATTCTCTTTGCTGCACCCTTAAGCAAAAACTAATTAAGAAAATAGTATTGATGAAGTTATGCTAATTTAGATCGAGTGACACGGATAACAACTGTGTGCTGGCATTGAATCCTGCAGTCCCACAATTCATAGTGTGCATGTTCTAACATGCTATGTTTGTGGATGGATGCAAGTGAGTCGGCATACCTCTCCATCAGGTTTGCATTAGAAAATCTAAGGCATGAACACACGGTGTTGGCAACTTCGAGGAGCACTCTACAGTGGATTTTCTCCAAGTACTGCTAAATAAGCTTGAACTCTCTATTGGAGACTAATCATCAGTATCATTGTACTTTTTGAAATGTGAGTATAATATTTGACTCTCATTTTGACACCTTGTTAAGAGGAATGCTATGATATGGATTATTCTCACTTATGTGGTATTGAGAAGTTGGTTATTAATGGACTACTCTCTCTAGGTGTTTAAAAGGGCAATAGTAGATGTTTGCAATTTGTTTACTATGACATTGAAAACTAGTCCAGTAGTATAGTAGGATAGATGTTTGATAGGCAAAACACACACTAGTATATCCCATCATACGATAAGAAAAATCTTACGACTAACGGCCATACTTGGATTGACTTATTTCGGCTGATTGAATTTTCAGGCTTGATTGCGGCACAAGGATTATGGGACCAACCCCTTTCCTTAATTGCTATAACGTGATGCTAACATCAAGTTATTGGACACATCCATTGCCCATGGTATGGAAGATTGACAAAGAAATGCAATTCCTCTTCACGTATTTGATATTCACAGGAAGTCTCCATATCGTAGAGGTAATCTATCTAGAAGCTCAAAATGTTAATCATCATTAGAAGCATGTTATTTTGATACTTGGGATTGATACCCTCGACCAACTGGTCGAACGTCTTGCACTTGATACACTTTATGATTGTCCCCGACCTTCCGGTCTAAAAACTCTTCCATGACTATGGAAATTTGATGACCCTTCACCGACTGGTTAGAGAGGATTTATACTTTTACTTACTTTTTAGTTACTAGTTAGAAAGGATTAATGAGACACTGGTATATCCATTTAAGTTTATGTTTTAGTTTATTCGTATTCCCTCTCTTGAGTCTCTCTTCCCTTTTCTTTCTTTCAAAGCCATAAAAGTTCTTTCTATTCGGTCGCTCATTGCACACACATGGTCCATCCATTTCTCGAGCCATCAAGGGAGTTACTTACCCTATTCTAGGCAAAATCTATGAGTGGTGGATCGTTGATAAAGGTGGAGTCTTGAGGGAGCATCCTGCTCAGGCGAAATTAGAATGGGTGAAGAGCAGTTTTCATGACAGTTTGACTCCCTGTTAGTCTTTTGCTCATAACTTTCCGCTCGTTAGTCTGATTTTGATGAAACTTATATCAGCGCGAAGCTCTCTTCAAGGGCATGTCTTTATGTTATTAGACCTTGAATCAGATACTACAGCAAAAAGTTATGAGTCTCTGTGCTTAACAGTTTGTTTTCATGATAGTTTTTACCCCCATCTAGTAAACCGCCCATAACTTTCTGGCCGCTTCTTTGTTTCTTACAAAATGTATATTAGCGCGAAGCCCATCTCAAGGTGCATCTCTATATGTGTTTGAATCTTTCATATCATATCTCTACCAAAAGTTATAGGCCTTTGTGTTTAATGATAGTTTGCAGAGTATTTTTAGCTAAGTGTAAAGGTATCTATGAAGGAGGTGTAATGTTTCCTCGGAACCTAACCATCCGACCCAATTAGCCCCTTTAAGGTCCTCAATATATATTAGTTCATGTCATGTTGAGCTGCAAGATCTTCTTTCAACAACGTATCACTCTTCTCTTTGGTGCAAACCGGCTTGCCGAGCTTATGGCCTCTGCTGATCCTTCCCTTCTCCCTATGCTTGAGTACAACATCACTTGGGATGTTACCATCTTCATTCTCATCTAAGGGAGGAAAGTATGGTGTGGTATCTAGGCATAAATGCTTCTTTTTAATGTCCCTTTCTCATTGATAAATATCTTTGTCACTCAGTTCAAAAGCAGTACGAAGTGAAGAGGTGCATGAAGTTTATTACCCCCAACTTCATGTCACATTGCCCTTCACATACCTGAGCACCGCATCCCTGCATTCCAATGATTCTCTTGGGCTTATTGGAGAACCTGCTCAAAATGCCAATACCAAAACTGATGTCCGGTCTGGTGTTGCACAGATAGATGAGATTGCCGACCAACTTCTTGTACCTCCTGATGTCTATTGGTGGTGAGGCATCCTCCATAGATAGCCTCGCATTTACCTCCATAGGTGTAGCTATCTCCTTGCATTCGGACATACCAAATGTCTTTAAGATCTCCCTTGCATATTTTTGCTGAGAGATGAAGATCTTGCCTGGCTTAGATTTCAATCCCCAAACAGTAGTGCATCAAGCCTAAGTCTGTCATCTCAAACTCTGTGCTCAGTGCCTTTCTAGTCTACTGGATCATGTCTTCATAGTCACTTGTAATAAGGAGATCATCCACATATAGAAAAATAATAGCAGATTTTCCACCTTTTCTGTACACATACAAGTTAGCATCTGAGGCACATCTTTTGAAGTTTAATTTATGAAAGAATTTGTCTATCCATTAGTACCATGCTCTTGAGGCCTATTTCAGCCCGTACAGAGCCTTCTTCAGCTTACATACCTTGTTCTCAGAATGGGGGGCCTCAAACCGAGGTGGCTAAGCCACATACACCTCCTCCTTGATGTCACCATTCAAGAATGCTCATTTAACATCCATTTGATAAACTGGCCACTTTTTATGAGTAGGCACCGATAGTACTGTGCGAATAGTGGTCATTCTGGTAGTTGGAGCGAAAGATTCCTGAAAACCAAACCCTTCAACATGCGAAAATCCTTATGCAACCAATCTGGCTTTGTACTTGCGAAAGTCCCATCGGCCTTGTACTTTACCTTCCAAACCCACTTGGTGCCAATAACCTTTCTGTTAGGTGGTCGATCTACCAGCTCCCAAGTTTCATTCTTCATGATGCTATCATATTCTACTTGCATAGCATTTTTCCAATCTCGGTCTGCAAGTGCTTCCTCCAAACTCGCAAGCTCCTTTACTTCTACAATAATCTCAATCATCAAGGCCATATTGACTATGTGAGCAGAAGCCCTCCTTTGCTCCTTGATTCTCTGAGACCGCCTTGGTCCATCTGCATGCTGCTCAACAGACATAGGCATCTGGTTATCATGGTCATAGAGCTGCCTTACCCATCGTGGCAATGGCTTTTCTGGTGGTGTAACAATAGGTTAGTGACTTATACCTTCAATTGGGTATTTCCTCCTCCTTTATAGCTCCTGGGATAGGTCCATAGTGAATTACCTCTTGCACAATACTTTTCCTATGCCTTAACCTAGGTGGTATTGAAATGTTCTCAAAGAGGCACACCCATCCGATAAGTACTTGGTTAGATAACATACCTAAGGGCGTGTTTTTTTGCGGATGTGCATATCACTACGGGAAAAACATTGTATAATGCATAATCGACCATGCAGAGCATATCTGATGGTGACAATACTTTGCACGCATCTCCACCTAGTTGAAACGGACTTGCGTGCAAACTGGAGCCCCCATCCTATGAGTACTTGTTTGATTAACACACTTAGGACCGTGTTTTTTCATGGTTGTGCATGACACTAAGCCAAAAACGGTGTTTTATGCTTGATCGACAATGCAAAGCATATCCGATGGGCACAATAGTTTGCACACACCTTCAACTAGGTGGAACTGACTTACATGCAAAGTGGCACACCCATCCCATAAGTGATTGATCAGATAACATACCTAGCAACGTGTTTTTTTTACGGATGTGCATGACACTAGAGCAAAAATAGTATTTAATGCTCGATCGACCATGCAAAGGATATCCGATGGGCACAATACATTTCCTACACTACAACCTAGGTGGTATTGAAATGTTCTCAAAGAGGCACACCCATCCGATAAGTATTTGGTCAGATAACACACCTAAGGGCGTGTTTTTTTGTGGATGTGCATATCACTAGGGGAAAAATGGTGTATAATGCGTGATCAACCATGCAAATCATATCCGATGGTGATAATACTTTGCACGCACCTCAACGTAGTTGAAACGGACTTGCGTGCAAAGTGGAGCCCCCATCCGATAAGTACTTGTTTGATTAACACACCTAGGACCATGTTTTTTCATGGTTGTGCATGACACTAAGGCAAAAACGTTGTTTTATGCTTGATCGACAATGCAAAGCATACCCGATGGGCGCAATACTTTGCACACACCTTCAACTAGGTGGAATTGACTTACATGCAAAGTGGCACTCCCATCCCATAAGTGCTTGATCAGATAACATACCTAGCAGCGTGTTTTTTTACGGATGTGCATGACACTAGAGCAAAAATAGTATTTATTGCTCGATCGATCATGCAAAGGATATCTGATGGGCACAACACTTTCCGATGGGCACAACACTTTTTTTACGCCTCAACCTAGGTGGTATTGGAATGTTCTCAAAGAGGCACACCCATCTGATAAGTACTTGGTCAGATAACACACCTAAGGGTGTGTTTTTTTGCGGATGTGCATATCACTCGGGAAAAAATGGTGTATAATGCATGATCGACCATGCAAAGCATATCTAATGGTGACAGTACTTTGCACGCACCTCAACGTAGTTGAAACGGACTTGTGTGCAAAGTGGAGCCCCCATCCGATAAGTACTTGTTTGAATAACACACCTACGGCCGTGTTTTTATATGGTTGTGCATGACACTAAGGCAAAAACGGTGTTTGATGCTTGATCGACAATGCAAAGCATATCCGATGGGAACAATACCCTGCACACACCTTCAACTAGGTGGAATTGACTTACATGCAAAGTGCCATTCCCATCGCATAAGTACTTGATCAGATAACACACCTAGCAGCGTGTTTTTTTACGATGTGCATGACACTAAGGCAAAAATGGTATTTAATGCTCGATCGACCATGCAAAGCATATCCAATGGGCACAATACTTTTCCTATGCCTTAACCTAGGTGGTATTGAAATGTTCTTAATGAGGCACAACCATCCGTTGGTCAGATAACATACCTAAGGGCATGTTTTTTTGCGGACGTGCATATCACTACATGAAAAATGTTGTATAATGCGTAATCAACCATGTAGAGCATATTTGGTGGAGCCCCCATCTGATAAGTACTTGTTTGATTAACACACCTAGGACGTGTTTTTTCATGGTTGTGCATGACACTAAGGGAAAAACGGTGTTTTATGCTTAATCGATAATGCAAAGCATATCCGATGGGTACAATACTTTGCACACACCTTCAACTAGGTGGAATTGATTTGCATGCAAAGTGGCACGCCCATCCCATAAGTACTTGATTGGATAACATATCTAGCAGCGTGTTTTTTTACGGATGTGCATGACACTAGAGCAAAAATAGTATTTAATGCTCGATCGACCATGCAAAGGATATCCGATGGGCACAACACTTTGCCTACACTGCAACCTAGGTGGTATTGAAATGTTCTCAAAGAGGCACACCCATCCGATAAGTACTTGGTGAGATAACACACCTAAGGGCGTGTTTTTTTGCGGATGTACATATCACTAGGGGAAAAATGGTGTATAATGCGTGATCGACCATGCAAATCATATCCGATGGTGACAATACTTTGCACGCATCTCCACCTAGTTGAAACGGACTTGCGTGCAAAGTGGAGCCCCCATCCGATAGGTACTTATTCGAATAACACACCTAGGACCATGTTTTTTCATGGTTGTGCATGACACTACGGCAAAAACATTGTTTCATGCTTGATCGACAATACAAAGCATATCCGATGGGCACAATACTTTGCACACACCTTCAACCAAGTGGAATTGACTTACATGCAAAGTGGCACTCCCATCCCATAAGTGCTTGATCGGATAACATACCTAGCAACGTGTTTTTTTACGGATGTGCATGACACTAGAGCAAAAATAGTATTTAATGCTCGATCGACCATGCAAAGGATATCCAATGGGCACAACACTTTTAGTTCGCCTCAACCTAGGTGGTGTTGAAATGTTCTGAAAGAGGCACACCCATCCGATAAGTACTTGGTCAGATAACACACCTAAGGGCGTGTTTTTTTGCGGATGTCCATATCACTAGGGAAAAAATGGTGTATAATGCGTGATCCACCATGCAAAGCATATCGGATGGTGACAATACTTTGCATGCACCTCAACGTAGTTGAAATGGACTTGCGTGCAAAGTAGAGCCCCCATCTGATAAGTACTTGTTTGAATAACACACCTACGGCTGTGTTTTTATATGGTTGTGCATGACACTAAGGCAAAAACAGTGTTTTATGCTTGATCGACAATGCAAAGCATATCCGATGGGCACAATACTTTGCACACACCTTCAACTAGGTGGAATGGACTTATATGCAAAGTGGCATTCCCATCGCATTAGTACTTGATGTGCATATCACTAGGGAAAAAACGGTGTATAATGCATGATCGAAAATGCAAAGCATATCCGATGGTGACAATACTTTGCACACACATCAACCTAGTTGAAACGGAATTGCGTGCAAAGTGGAGCCCCCATCCAATAAGTACTTGTTTGATTAACACACCTAGGACCGTGTTTTTTCATGGTTGTGCATGACACTAAGGCAAAAACGATGTTTTATGCTTGATCGACAATGTAGAGCATATCCGATGGGCACAATACTTTGCACACACATTCAACTAGGTGGAATTGACTTACATGCAAAGTGGCACTCCCATCCCATAAGTGCTTGATCGGATAACATACCTAGCATCGTGTTTTTTTACGGATGTGCATGACACTAGAGCAAAAATAGTATTTAATGCTCGATCGACCATGCAAAGGATATCCGATGGGCACAACACTTTTCGTATGCCTCAACCTAGGTGGAATTGAAATGTTCTCAAAGAGGCACACCCATCCGATAAGTACTTGGTCAGATAACACACCTAAGGGCGTGTCTTTTTGCGGATGTGCATATCACTAGAGAAAAAATGGTATATAATGCGTGATCGACCATGCAAAGCATATCCGATGGTGACAATACTTTGCACACACCTCAACATAGTTGAAACGGACTTGCGTGCAAAGTGGAGCCCCCATCCGATAAGTACTTTTTTGAATAACACACCTAGGACCGTGTTTTTTCATGGTTGTGCATGACACTAAGGCAAAAACGGTGTTTTATGCTTGATCGACAATGCAAAGCATATCCGATGGGCACAATACTTTGCACACATCTTCAACTAGGTGGAATTGACTTACATGCAAAGTGGCACGCCCATCCCATAAGTGCTTGATCGGATAACATACCTAGCGGTGTGTTTTTTTACGGATGTGCATGACACTAGAGTAAAAATAGTATTTAATGCTCGATCAACCATGCAACGGATATCTGATGGGCACAAAAATTTTTGTATGCCTCAAACTAGGTGATATTGAAATGTTCTCAAAGAGGCACACCCATCTGATAAGTACTTGGTCAAATAACACACCTAAGGGCGTGTTTTTTTATGAATGTCCATATCACTAGGGAAAAAATGGTGTATAATGCGTGATCGACCATGCAAAGCATATCCGATGGTGACAATACTTTGCACGCACCTCAATGTAGATGAAACAAACTTGCGTGCAAAGTGGAGCCCCCATCCGATAAGTACTTGTTTGAATAACACACCTACGGCCGTGTTTTTATATGGTTGTGCATGACACTAAGCCAAAAACGGTGTTTTATGCATGATCGACAATGCAAAGCATATCTGATGGGCACAATACTTTGCACACACCTTCAACTAGGTGTAATTGACTTACATGCAAAGTGGCATTCCCATCGCATAAGTACTTGATCGGATAACGCACCTAGCAGCGTGTTTTTTTACGGATGTGCATGACACTAAGGCAAAAATGGTATTTAATGCTCGATCGACCATGCAAAGCATATCCTATGGGTACAATACCTTTCCTACACCTTAACCTAGGTGGTATTGGAATGTTCTCAAAGAGGCACACCCATCCGATAAGTACTTGGTCAGATAACATACCTAAGGGCATATTTTTTTCCAGATGTGCATATCACTACGGAAAAAACATTGTATAATGTGTAATCAACGATGCAGAGCATATCCGATGGTGACAATACTTTGCACGCATCTCAACCTAGTTGAAACAGACTTGCGTGCAAACTGGAGCCCCCATATGATAAGTACTTGTTTGATTAACACACTTAGGACCGTGTTTTTTCATGGTTGTGCATGACACTAAGCCAAAAACGGTGTTTTATGCTTGATCGACAGTGTAAAGCATATCTGATGGGAAAAATACTTTGCACACACCTTCAACTAAATGGAATTGACTTATATGCAAAGTGGCGCACCCTTCCCATAAGTGCTTGATCGGATAACATACCTAACAGCGTGTTTTTTTTATGGATGTGCATGACACTAGAGCAAAAATAGTATTTAATGCTCAATCGACCATGCAAAGGATATCCAATGGGCACAATACTTTTCCTACACCGCAACCTAGGTGGTATTGAAATGTTCTGAAAGAGGCACACCCATCCGTTAAGTACTTGGTCAGATAATACACCTAAGGGCATGTTTTTTTGCGGATGTGCATATCACTAGGGAAAAAACGGTGTATAATGTGTGATCGACCATGCAAATCATATCTGATGATGACAATACTTTGCACGCACCTCAACGTAGTTGAAACGGACTTGCGTGCAAAGTGGAGCCCCCATCCGATAAGTACTTGTTTGAGTAACACACTTAGGACCATGTTTTTTCATGGTTGTGCATGACACTAAGGCAAAAACGTTGTTTTATGCTTGATCGACAATGCAAAGCATATCCGATGGGCACAATACTTTGCACATACCTTCAACTAGGTGGAATTGACTTACATGCAAAGTGGCACTCCCATCCCATAAGTGCTTGATTGGATGACATACCTAGCAGCGTGTTTTTTAACGGATGTGCATGACACTAGAGTAAAAATAGTATTTATTGCTCGATCGATCGTGCAAAGGATATCTAATGGGCACAACACTTTTTGTACACCTCAACCTAGGTGGTATTGGAATTTTCTCAAAGAGGCACACCCATCCGATAAGTACTTGGTCAGATAACACACCTAAGGGCGTGTTTTTTTGCGGATGTGCATATCACTCGTGAAAAGATGGTGTATAATGTGTGATCGACCATACAAAGCATATCCAAAGGTGACAATACTTTGCACACACCTCAACGTAGTTGAAACAGTCTTGCGTGCAAAGTGGAGCCCCCATCCGATAAGTACTTGTTTGAATAACACACCTAGGGCTGTATTTTTATATGGTTGTGCATGACACTAAGGCAAAAACAGTGTTTTATGCTTGATCGACAATGCAAAGCATATCCGATGGGCACAATACCTTGCACACACCTTCAACTAGGTGGAATTGACTTACATGCAAAGTGGCATTCCCATCGCATAAGTACTTGATCGGATAACACACCTAGCAGCGTGTTTTTTTACGGATGTGCATGACACTAAGGCAAAAATGGTATTTAATGCTTGATCGACCATCCAAAGCATATCCGATGGGCACAATACTTTTCCTATGCCTTAACCTAGGTGGTATTGAAATGTTCTCAAAGAGGCACACCCATCCGATAAGTACTTGGTCAGATAACATACCTAAGGGCGTGTTTTTTTGCGGATGTGCATATCACTATAGGAAAAACGTTGTATAATGCGTAATCGACCATGCAGAGCATATCCGATGGTGACAATACTTTGCATGCATCTCCACCTAGTTGAAACGGACTTGCGTGCAAATCAGAGCCCCCATCCGATGAGTACTTGTTTGATTAACACACTTAGGACCGTGTTTTTTCATGGTTGTGCATGACACTAAGCCAAAAACGGTGTTTTTTGCTTGATCGACAATGCAAAGCATATCCGATGGGCACAGTAGTTTGCACACACCTTCAACTAGGTGGAATTGACTTACATGAAAAGTGGCACGCCCATCCCATAAGTGCTTGATTGGATAACATACCTAGCAACGTGTTTTTTTATGGATGTGCATGACACTAGAGCAAAAATAGTATTTAATGCTCGATCGACCATGCAAAGGATAACCTGGCATGTCCATTTGATGAGTATTTGATTGGATAACTTCTCCCACCAATAAATTAAGTACTAATTAAAAATTATAATAAATGAGTAGATTATTAAAAAGAGACTAATATTTATGTAATTGTTGCTACTGCAGCTTGCTTGCGAAGGACTCTCACAAAGGAGATGGCTATAGATTTTGTTCCAGGGATGGATGTGATTTTATGTAGCAAAAGAGAAGTAGTTGCATTTGCTACAATCCATGATAGTGATCCCAATTCAGTTTGCCACTTTCGAAGACTTGGCGAAGATAAGGTGGCAGTTACTGTATCAAAGATTCTTAGCGCACATGTTACGCTAAAGTATAAATGTGGAGATATGGAAACACTTGGAGATGTTATGCCCTACAATACATCCAACAAATCATTTATAGCATGGGACAAAGATGAGACTTATGCAACAGACATTATCAAGAATACAAAGTGCACCACCTTGGATTTTACTATAGGGGACATTTGCAAATGAGATCATTTGCAAATAAGACTGTAGCAGAAGGTGAAGTATTGGGATTTGAACAAGTGGAGCAATGGTCATTTGCATCGATGAGAATTCTAAAAGTCACTGATGATGGTATGGTTGATAACATAACATCCTTATGTGATCCCTACTATGAGGTAAGCAAGAATATGAGATGGAGCATGCAATTTTTAAACATGAGAAAGAGGCATGTGGTTTTCAATGATAAAGACAAGGTATATTACAATATCAAAGGACCTAAAAAGCGTGCCCATGTGCCAGGCTCTACCACTTCAAATGTGGATGATTTCAATGTACTCAATTATAGAAGTGACATCTTATCTGGAGTGGATGAGTTCATTGGTTCTGAGAAACAAAATGATTTTAGAAGCGAAGCCTTATCTGGGGTGGATGAATTCTTGCATAGTGAGAAGGGCAAAGGTTTCAATAGTGACGTCTTGCCAAGTGTGGATGAGTTCATGCATATTAACAAACCTGGTGTCAATCAAGCTTGTGGATTTGTGAAAGCCATGCAAGATGTCCCAATGAGTGATGTTCTCTCAGGAGTGGAAGAGTTTCAAGGTTCTCAATACTCTCGTAGAATATTGAATTCATTGAATGGTCCTAAGAGTATGTTAAAAATGAGGATGAGATCAACAAAGGATTATTCAATATTTAACTTTGATTGTGATATGGCCAAGGATGCAACGACCAATCATGGATGCTTGGTTACAAACAAATGTGAGGAGAAGAAGTGCATAAATACAGATAACAACATGCAGGAGGAATGAAAACGGTCATACATATGCATGAAGAGAAAGCGAATCAGGCAAATCCACAAAAGCAACCAAAGAGAAAGAGCGTAATGAAGGAGGAGAACATGTTAAATGCATTGGTATATCTATGTTGCAAGCAAAGATGTATGCGCTTCATTGATCTTGCAGACATCAGGGAATGTAGAGGACACGTGTGGCAAAGAAGAGGAAGCGAAAGAAATGAATACCTTCTCACAAGTCTCTCTTGCTTTCTTCAAAATGGCAATAAAAGGCTAAGTTCAAGACAAAAGGTAAAACCTCTCGTAAATGGAAAAAGGATTTGCAATAAGGCATATCGCAATATTACTGGATTATCCCATGGTACATATTGGGATTTAGTCACCAAGGCAAAGGGCGGCAACAAATTTAGCATTCACGGTAATAGAGGAAGGTCCAAATCAAGAATCTCAACTGTCACGGCAGTAGCAATTTTGCAAGACTTCATACATGAAAATGCTTTACCTTAACCCCATATATCTACCAAACTCCCTAACGGTGACGCGATCACTGAAATGCACCTTCCAATGGGCTTGACAAAGCTCGAAGTATTTGAGACTATTGCAAAAAAGCAAAGGCAAAGAGGGGATGCCGTAGCTTCTTCTCATACTTTGTATACTCTTTGGAAGAATAACTTTGGATATGTTAAAATCCCAAGGAGGCAAAAAATGTCAAAGTGCAATGTCTGTGATGATTTAAAGCGAGCGATTGAGAGTGCAACATGTCCAAATCAAAGGGAATTATACAAAAAAAACCGAAAATCTCATCATGACCTTATTCGACATTCCAAACAAAAATATGCATTTTGGAAGGAGCAAGCTATTTCACATCCCAAAGACTACATGTGCCTTATTGTAGATGGCATGGATCAAAATACAACAACATTGCCTCGTTTTGTTGCCACTCCACCTAAATTACAAGAAAAGCACTTTCTAAAGACACATCTATGTGGAGTGTTAGTGCATGGAATTAAGTTCTTTGTAGATATATGGATTGATTCCTTGCATCTACATGATACCAATCAAGTTGTAACATCTATTATGAAGGCAATTCGCAATGTACATGCAGAAAAAGGTCGCCTACCACCGACTTTGAGAATACAAGCTGATAATTGCTGGCGAGAAAATAAGAATGTACTCATGTTTGCATTCTGCTCCATGCTAGTTGCTCATCAAATCTTCAATGAGGTCGAATGTGGATTTTTGTATGTTGGGCATACACATGAGGATATCGATCAGGTTTTTAGCACAGTCTCAAGGGAGCTTAAATGCAAGGATGTGGAGACAATAAATGACTTGGTAAGAAGATGTGGCAGGCAAGTTGGTGGTCGTAAGGAAAGTACAGTATGTGAGAGGCTCGAAAGAATGTATGATTGGAAGAGCTTCATTCTACCTTTCATACAAATGGGTGGTGATGCATTGACAGGTCATACCAATCCACACTACTTTCGTTTTTTTTTAAAAGATGAAAAACTCGTAATGTAATGGCAACAGTATTCTCATGATACAAAATGGGAACCTGAAGAACCTTACAGTCTCTTAACTTCAATTCCCAGCAAGGAAAGGTATCCAACATGGGCTCCTATACAAGAATTCAATGAGAGGTCTAACTGTGAAATAGAAGGCCTAAAAGCATTTATTACATACAAAGAGGAAATGCTCCGGAGATATCCTGATTTGAAGCCTACTTGGAGAACACTACCACTATAATTAACAAGACATGAAATTAAATAAAGGACCTTGAGAGAATGCGAGGCTCAAAGGATGTCAAGGAAGAATGCAATATGTTTTGGCCAAATGTTCATAACGATTTGCGCCCAGCTCCAGTCTTTGAAAATGAATTTGTATCATTACTCCCACGTCCATATTGTGGACTGAAGAAGAGAGAGTTTATGCCACAACTAGATATAGAGGTCGATTGTTTTGTTGTGGTTCGGCCATCGGATGATGGATATGAGAATGTGAAGTTTTGGGTTGCAAAAGTAGTTGATGTGCAAAGAGATGACCAAGGGAGAGCTACAACATTTACAGCGGTATGGTATGAGCCAAAGGGCAGGAAGGAGAATATGGATAACAACACATTGTATACTAATTGTATAATGAAGGAGTGGGTCCCAAATGATGAAGCGGTCTCTCAAGTTTTGACGGAGACAATCATAGTGTCTTGGCATTCAAGGGCAAAGAAATCAAAGAAGCGCATGGGATATGAAGTAGAAGGAAAAATAAAAATACCACAGCAAACTATTTTGCATATACATGAATTTTTAAGGATGCTCGCCATGGAGGAAGTAGAAGGAGACAGCGCAAATGAAGAATGTCCATGATTAAAGCTTTGTATTGTAGTCCATTGAAGGATTTTATTTGGGTACTAGGCAAGAAGCCAATCCAAGACAATTATAATCAGAGTCATCACATCCTATGTCAAATGAGAGTCAAAATATGCACTGGATGTCACCCAAGGGTCAAGGATTGCCAAGACAATAGGGAGTTAATGCAGATGGCACCTAGCAAGGGACTATCACATTCAGCAATAAGACAATGGGGAGCCAATGCACCCAAGGGGCAAGGCTTGGCAAGACAAGTGGAAGTTAATGCAAATGGCACCTGTATTTTGCACTGGATGTCACCCAAGGGTCAAGGCTTGGTAAGACAATAGGGAGTTAATGCAGATGGCACTTGACAAGGGACTATCGCATTGAGCAATAAGACAATGGGGAGTCAATGCACCTAAGGGGCAAGGCTTGGCAAGACAAGTGGGAGTCAAATTATGCAGATGGCACCTAGCAAGGGACTGTCATGACATTGAGCAATAAGACAATGGGGAGTCAAATTATGCAGATGGCACGAATTGAGGCTCTTTAAGAGCAACAATTTAAATTGTAAACATATGTTTAATCTATATCATTTTGGATATAAAGACTCTAGCTGAGAGCAACGTCTCTCAATATAATCATATAATAATAGCTATAATTGCTATTATACCTCTTTGGTTCAATACAAAAGTTGGGTCTTATGGCATCATGTCTTTTTTGTATTTATTAAAAGTTTTAAAAATTTTGTGCATATTGCGAGTGACAATGTTATTTTCATGAAATATTTAAGTCTCCTTTCATGGATTTATAAATTTATCACATCAAGGAAAAATATTAAAAATAATTAAATTAACAAATAACTTAGATATAGCTAGAATTTCTAATATAGGATTATTTCAAATTCTTGCATGTTGGTGCAAAAGTATAGATTGAAAAAATAATATTTTTATGTGAATATGATAGTGCCACAAAGTGAATTTTTGATTTGGGAAGAATATTTTCAGAAAGTAAAATTTTGATTTGGGAAGGATATTTTCACAAAGTAAAGTTTTCATTTGGGAAGGATTTTTGGGCTTCATCCAAAAACAACAGAAAAAGTCCAAAATTAATGAAATAGGTGTTCATTGTAGATGTTGGGCTCATCTACAGAAATAAGAGGATCGGAAAGGGTAGGGGCAGGGTCAGGGCTTGAGGTCGAGGCCTCCTCTTCCACTTGTCCCTCCTGGAGAAGGAAAATAAAGGTCATTTCCTAGGATAGGAACCTATTTCATGTGTATCCGATGACTCCACATGCTAGGAGGTCATCAGTGTCCACCTCCCTAAACCCTAGGGGTGTGAGCTGGGCTCGAAAGCGATCTAAACGCTTCACGAACCTAGGTTCTTGATTGAACAAGTACTTCAAATAATCAATTGGGACCCATCTTTTTGTAGACTCATCAAGTTGATATGCAAAACTCGCGATGTAGTCTTGCATGTACTTGATGAGGTCTTCAAAATCTCATCTCGGGCTCCCAAGTAGGTGCCTAGGACATCTATGCTCTTATCAAAGACTAGAAATAACTCCTCCTCTCTATCAATTAATGGAGTACAGGAGATGAAACCGTGGAAGGCAGACCTAGTAGAATCCATGGTAGTTTGGTAGCTAGGAGAACTATGGCTATGATAGTGAAACTTTGAAACTAAAGTAACTTGATAACCTATATATACCCAAATGTTCTAAATATAAAAAATATAAAGAATTATAAATTTTTTGGAAAAAACTTGACATTGACATGAAACAAAACCATTCAAAACATCAAAATTAATTGCACCACTATTAATTGGAAAATGTCAAAATCCACAATTGTTCCATCCCACATTTTCTAAACAATCTTCAATATTGCAGGAGGGATAAAAGTGGCACTATGCACGAGCTTCTCTGCACGCTTTCCTACCTTTTCACCATTTAAGGTAAAGTGAAAGGACTCAGACATGCCACCCTCCATGACCAATAGGTGTTCCCGCACGTCCCTGAAAGTCCACTATGATGTGACAGTCACATTCTTAACATCTCCTAAATGAGAACCAATACATAAACTTACCCCTATATTATCATCATCGTTAGAGTCAAGTGGGAGCCAATTGTCACCTGTTTTCTTCCAGTGCCTATATTGGAAAGCAAAATCTAACATTTGGTGGGAGATGTGGTACTTGACAACCACATTGTCCTTACATACATGGCATTGAAACAGATCACCCTTTTGTTCACTTGACTTGCTTCCCCAATTCACCCCAAGCAATTCCTCAAGGGCATTCTCATGTAGGCACTTGCATGACCACATGGTTTTTGTTCTGTGCATCTGGAGATTATGAAAACAAGAAGCAAAAATGTGCAGAGGCATAAACCAAGACAACCTTACCCATTTAGAGCCAAATGTAAACTTCATGGCCATGCCCACATCCTTTGCAATCTTTTCCTTGTGTATGACTGCATTGTTCTTGTGTCCACCATGCTGCAATCCATGTCTTCAAGTTGTGGTGTTGCAATGCATTAAAGATGGCCATAGCCTGATGCCGTCCTTGGAGTAATGTACTTGGCATTATACCAATAGATATTTCTCTGTTTCAAAGCAGAGGACTTCTCTCCAGCATGCATTTGTCTTCTTAAATCCTCATGAATGGTAGTAAACTTACCTAAGAAGCACTCCACTGGTTTCCACTTCTCAAAGTCTGAAGGAAATACACCTACTATGCACAAGTGCTATTTCAAAATACAATTTCAAACTGACTCATTACACTGGTTCTATTTCAAAATACAATTTCAAGCTGACTCATTACACTTCAAAATCTTACACAAAATGCAGAATTACAATGCGATGGTATTGTCGATTGATTGCTTGATGGAGGAAGGTGTATGTCCTTCCCCATGTAGATGTGTTGCACCTTTGCAAGCAATCCTTTCTTCCCAAGCTTGAACTTCATGATGCGGCCCTTCTATTCATGCAAAAGATCACCTCTTTTGCTCTTGGGAACCTTATGTGGACCCTTGGCAGACCCTCTCATGACTATCCAATCATTCAAGCTATAGGTGCAAGGCATCCATTCACCCAGTACATTTTTGCTCCTGTGGGAGACAGAGTACATGTATGGTCTCCTCACCATGCTTGTACAGAGGTCACAACAGCAATAGTGGACTAGAAAGTGCAGCTTGGAGGGAGAGAGCAACTTCGATAGAAAGAGAGAGAGGGAGAAGGTATAGAGGGTGTAATCGAAGCTTGAGAGAAGCTCCAAGAGGTACTGTAGCAAGGAATGGAGGGAGAAAGAGTAGAGGGGGATGAGCAGCTGCTCCAGGAGGTGTTGTAGCTAGGAATGGAGGGAGAAAGAGCAGACGGGGATGAGCAGCCACTACAGGAGGTACTATAGCTAGGAATGGAGGAAGAAAGAGCAGAGGGAGATGAGCAGCTGCTGCTGTAGGAGGTGCTGTAGCTAGGAGTGGAGAGAGAATGAGTAGCTGCTAGAGGAGGTGCTGGAGAGGGAGAAACACAGTAGACCAGAGCAGGAGGGGGCAGAGAAGATGCCAAATGCATTCCCACAATTGAAAAATGGAGGGAGAATGGAGCTGGACCAGAGAAGAGGAGGGGGCAGGCCTGTAACAAGTTGAGAGGGGGGAAAAATTTGCCCAAAAGGGTCCACCACCTCTTGAATGACTTGTAGGTTTGTTTGGGGGAGGTGCATATGGGAGAAGGGTCAAGCATGGGTTGAGGGGGGGGGATGGTTTGAGTGGTCCCCGGTGTAAGAGGAGTAGCCAATAGGGGCTGTCTGCAGGTCTGCCCACGCTTCACCTCAACATGGCATTGCCCCACAAAAAGGAGCACTCCCATTGGTACACCTCAAATACCTCACTAATCCCTTAAAATTAGGAAACACTAATTGGGGGCCCTTTGGAGACCCCAATTCTCCCCTAATGGGTTTCTTCATCATAGGCTTATCTTCTAGGAGTCTTTTCTTCGTGTTGGCATCTGGCATCTTTCTATCTACATTCTTCCCTGATTGAATAGTAGCCGTTTGTGCCACTAGCTCTATGATCTCGGCCACCACAGGGTCGTCTGTCGAGCTTTTATCACCAATCTCAGCTTGTGTTGTTTCTCTCCTCCCTACCACTTTCTAGGCATCATCCATCTTCTGATCATGAGATTTACCATTTCCCTTCGATGATATATCTACATCCTTGAAGAATCTTGGCTTGCATGTTGAGTTTTTGGTCCTCCAAGATCTCAACCACCAGCCCTTGCATGTCACTCTTTTGAGTACTAACTTGTAGCAAAGGTTGAGCTTTCGCTCGATTCAAGCAATGATCGATCTTATCAATATGTACAACCTTAGGAACATCCCGATGCTCTTCTTCACGATGCATGATGTCTTCCTTTAGATGCGTTGACATGATTCTTATCTGGGGCCTTCAACCACTCCATCAATCTTTTCATTTCTCACAAGCTCATGTTCTCATCTCAGGTTGGAGAATTACGTGCATAATGTCCAGTCTTCTTGCATAGATAGCATGCATCAAGAAACGCGCCAAACTTGACTCTTTGGGTAACCACCACTTTGGCAGAAAGATGCATAACAACGAATTCTGGAGTAGCTCAACTATGATCCAAGATGATCCATACTCTTTTAGCACCAAAGGTGTTTTGAGCTAATGGCGGAGCCACCAAAATCCTACCCAAAGAGTTCGCCACTAGATCCAAGGATGTACCCACCCACGTTGGCATGCAAGGCACTCCTTAAACAAGAATTTGTCAATACTAAAAGAGGCACTCCATCTTCAACCTATTAACCACGAAGAGGTGGAAAAAAAAAAAGAGGACAAGTGGCAGCTTGGAAGAGAAGAGCACCCCACATGTCACGAAGGAGCTCTTGGATGAGGGTTGAAGAGGGGAGGAGGTGGAAAGATAAGAGGTAGGGTTTGAGTGGGAAGGAGGTGGAAACACAAGAGGCAACTTTGGGAGGAAGGAGGGGATAGAAACGGCACATACAATTATTAGCATGCAGACGACATATGGTCCAAGAATATTACAAACAATAGAATCAGAGTTTCTTGCCGTTTCACTCAATCAACGTGACACAAGGCGACGTCGAAAGCATGCCAATGCGCTTGGACGAGAGGGGCGCATTCCTCAGGCGACGCCCGCAGCCACGAGAACTCCTTTCCATGCAGATGCCCCTGCCTCAGCTGCCCCAGAAATCGCGAGAACAGGAGCTGCTGCGTGGTAGCGGGCAAGCGCAAGCTCTCGTAGCGAGCGAGGGCAGCAAAAAGCCCCTCCTTATCCAAACAAAAATCTGCAGTGGTCGTTGAAGACGATGAAGGCGCTGTTGTGCTGATTTTGGCAGCGAGCGCCTCATCAAAAGAAGAAGAAGAAGTCGTTGTTGTAATAATAGTAGCAGATGAAGCAGCTCCGGCACTGTCCTTGGCTATGGCGGAATCTATAGAAGCTCCACAGGCCTTGGCTGTGGCGCATGAATTAGCTCCTTCCCGCTTCTTGTTTATGGCGGCGAGACAGTTCGATAGCGTCACCGCGTCCATTATCGACATGTTCGTGCTCCTCGCTGCGTGTGGCGTCGTGGGATGCGCTGCCTCTCCCAAGAGCACCACCCTTCCCCACACCATCTTCTTCAATGGCTCCCTGTCGCAGATCGCCTGCAGAAATGGCGATGGCGTCGCCCTCAGCAAAGCTGCCATCTCTGGTGTCAGCTCCTCCTCCGCCTTGGCAATGGCTTCCTCCCCCGCCCTTGTCGTCAACGAGCTTCCCTGCTTGCAGCACAACCATATCATATCTGATCAGCAACACATGACCCCTCTCTCCTGATCGAATTATCAATCTGCGCCACGGCCGATTCCTCATCTGTACCTTGAAGGTTGGTTCCGGCTGATTGACATACCACAGCCAGTTCAACCTTCCTCCTGGTATCTCGAACACGGCAGAGTGAGACTCCCCCGTCATCTCCACGTAGACTGTGTCCCCCAGGTTGGGATATCGCTTCCGCATCGCCATTAAGACCTCCTTGCTACCTTCCGCTGCTCTATCCACTACACCTCTCCAGGCGGAGTACCCCGAATACCTGCATCAAGAGCAATCCGCCGTCTAGGGCGAAGGGAAAAGGCGACCAATCAAGTTTCACCATGTTCAATCCCATTTACAAACCTTCGCCTTTCCTCGGGGTCGAAGTGTGCCCGAATTCGTGAATTGCACCCATCTGCAGCAACCAGCAAATTCCCTTCGAATTCAATCGCGTCCCCTGTCTCGATCTGTCTCACCACGACTTTAACTTCCTTCCCACCCTTGATCTCCTCGAACGCTACCACTTCGTGACCCCAGCGCACGATGCCCTTGGGTAACGCATCGTATAGAAACTTCTGCAGATCACTCCAATGTAGAGCTTTGGTATTATGGAAGGGATTCACTACCAGAGTATGCAAGGACTTTGTTCTCCTTTCCACTGCCCGATTCTGCAAATGACAAAACAGTTTTTGAATCCGTTCGGTCATGAGATAGGGCACATTCCGAATTCTAGTCCATCAGCAATTTAAGGAGATTGATATCTCAAATCAAACCTCTTCCACGGCAAGGGGAATCGCATGCTGTAGAAGAGCGTCACCAAAACCCCACTCGCGCAACGCAGGGCAGCATTCTACTTCGTCCAAAACAAGCCCGGCCCCCAAGGGAGCCACAGTTCTGGCTTTCTCGAACACCACGACGCTACAGCCAGCTCGGAGGAGCCCGTGAGCGCAGCTGAGGCCTCCAATGCTGCCGCCCACGACGAGCACGCTGAGTTTGCTCGAACTGGTGTTCATGTGATGAGAGGGATTGAAGCTGCCGTTAAGCAACTCCATCACGAACCCTTCGTCGAGCAGGAAACTGCAGCAGGAATTAGTGCCGACTAATCCTAATGCTTTCTGGCTTGTAGATCCTTGTGCAGCAGGGCAGCTATGGTAGAGAGGGAGGTGAAAGATCCAAAGAAAGGGAAAGTTGGAAGATGCGCCACACAGAAAAGTTTTGGTGACGACGATGACGATGATCTAAGTGTGGGTACACACGCCTGCCGCGTGGGGTGGTGTCCTTCACACACAGGGTGGTCAGGGTCATAAACCAGAATAAGCCACATACTATGATGTTAATGGCTAAACAAAATTTAAAACAAGGTGTCAATGACACATAAGCCCTCCAAATGGAAGTTTTTAGAAATTGAGGTTGTATTTTCTTGATATTTTATACCGAAATATATGTAAGAGAGTGGTCTGACGAGTAGAGTTTGTATTTTCAATTGGAATGTTTGTCCATATTATGTGATCCAATGTAGTTCCATATATTGTTGTTGGCACTTGAATAGGCATTTTGAAATTGTATTTTTGCATAACATTATTTAGGGGTGATGTTTTAATGTTCATATCGATGTTAAAGTCACCCACTTGTTACGATCTAGTATATCTTCCAACATGCTTAAAAATGTGTTTATTATTGTGGTTGGTGGTTTGTAAATTACTACAATTAAGTAGTCTTGATTTGATTTGTTAATAAGAGCTTCTATGATTTCGATTCCATTGTTTTGGTTTTTTAGTTGTTCTTTCAAATGAGTGGTGTTGTTTAATAATACACACGTCCACATGATGAGAAGATGTGTAATGATTTGAATGTGTTGAATGCTAGTGCATCAAATTGTTTAGTTCTAGTTTCTTGTAAGCATAGGACCTCACATTTCATAAGTTGCTCTGTGTTTTCTATGTCAAGCTTGTATTTTTGAAGTGATCTTGTGTTTAAAGATTGGATGTTTATGTTGAAATCAAATTTGGGTTTGTTCTCTTCTTTTAGTGTGTGCCATCTTTTTGTTGTATTAAGTCTTTCCATTTCTTGTTGAACACCTTTTTCCACGTGAAAGTTTTCATGTTTAGTTGGTTCTAGCAAGTAAAGGTTTTCTATTTTTTTGACCCTTGATATTGTGGTGTAAGCTAATCCATGGCCTCTAACTTTCCAAGGGGAGAAGGCTAAACGATCCATTGTGAGACCTTGTGATCTATGTGCAGCAGCTGGTTGAATTGGAAATTGCTCTCTTATTAGAATTCTTGTTTTTTAAGGACCTATTTGGACTTCCTTTGTAATTCGATATATTGGTGTCCAACTGGGGTCTATTTCTTTTGTGTAAGCTTCTTTGTTCTTGTTTCTTGCTTTCTTTCCTTCTTTGTTACATTCAAACTTTATTTAGACTATGTCTTTTTGATTTATTATAGTCATTCTTAGAAGACTCCATCTGCTCCATTAACAAGGCCATCATCTTGATCTAGGTTTCCTGAACATAGTTCTAAAAGCATTCCTTTCTTGATTTGTATATTTGTTCTCAGGCCATCAATTGCCTTAGGATCGTCCATTATTTTTTTGTTTTTGCAAGCGGACTCGCTAAAATTATCGATTGCTGTTAGGGTGTATATTGTGCCTTGTCCAATTTGGAGTATTGATTCATTGTATGCATTAATTTGTAGGTTTGTATAGAACAAGTGTGGGAATGTGTGGTCTTGTGGTGGTTGTTGAAAACATTTTTCATTTATATAGTCTATTTGATGTTGAGTGTGTGTGCACATTCTAAAAGAATTTAAAGTATTTATGAAATTGTTGTCATTTTGCCTCATTGTTTTTTTCAATTCATAGCGTTGTATTTTGGTTGTCCAGTATGTGTTACCTAAGCTCTCTAGGGTATCGACACCCATGCATCTTTCATAGGTTTGGCTTGGTAAAAATCTCCACATGTAATGATGTCCACATCTCCAAATAGTCCTCATAATTGTGGTTTAATGCTCTCATTCGTAGATTTGCAAAATTCATTATGCGTCTTCCTACGAGAGAAATTTTATCAAATATGAGAAGTTGAACTTGTTTGTAAAGGTTTGATAATATGTCTAGTTTTTCTCAAGAGAGAGATGTTAATTCTTTGCTATAGAGTGGAAGGTGTAATGCTCTGTGTATTATTATACCATTGATGTGTTGTGCCGCCTTGCCGGTGTATGCAAGTAAAAGTGTTTTGGGTAAATTGATGTCATTTGCTATAATGATTTCATTCTAGTGCAGCCTTGAACGATCAATAGTAGAAGATATATTTTTCTTATACCTGCACCACCTATAAGAAAGAAGTTTATTTTTTCTTGAGGTTGAACCCATTTTCATAGAAGGATGTCATCAAATATATCTCTTTGGTCTTTGTTACCTAAGCTCTCCAAAGTATGGTTGCGATCCTTGAAAACCCACGCATCTTTCATAGGTTTGGCTTGGTAAAAATATCCACATGTAATGATGTCCATATCTCCAAAATAGTCCTCATAATTGTGCTTTACTGCTCTCACTCGAAGATCTGCAAAATTCATTGTGCATCTTCCTATGAGAGAAATTTCATCAAATACGAGAAGTTGAACTTGTTTGTAAAGGTTTGATAATATGTCTAGTTTTTCTCAAGAGAGATGCTAATTCTTTGAGCTATGGACTGGAAAGTGTAATGTTGAGTGTATTGTTATACCATTGATGTGTTGTGTCGCCTTGCCAATGTATGCAAGTAAAAGTGCTTTGGGTAAATTGATGTCATTTGATATAATGATTTCATTGTAGTGCTTAAGCATGCCTTGAACAATCAATAGTAGAAGATATGTTTTTTTGGTACCTGCACCACCTGTAAGTGGTGGCATATCTAAGCCAATATCATAAGTGTTGTTTTTATGTCTTTGCATGTGGGCATTTGAATTCATCTGTTGATTCAATGAAATCTCATGATTTACTTGAATTTATCATTTCTCCTTCAATTATCCAATCCTCTTTCTATGCACAAAGCTTATAACTCATCCATGCAAGAAACTTGACTTTTCCTTAGAGGGATATATTCTATCATCTCAACTTTGTTTTTTCTTCATAAGGACCTATTCAATCTTGTCAAAGTTCCATCTTGTCAAAATGGTGACCAAATTTTCTTCATTTTGTAGAGCAAATATTTTTCAATGCAATTTTCAAGCATGTGTTTTGAATCGGTTTGGTTTGGATTTTAGAGTTTTGAATTGGTGGTATATCGCCTACTACCTCATTGCTTGCATATTTTTCTAAGTTGCCAGCCCTTCTTAGATCCTCAATGGTAATTCCCTCTTCTAGGATATTGTTGTATTTGAAGTTAAAGTTGTTGCAATTTATTTTTATAATGACTCCGTTTGCTTTATATGCATCTTGCCATGAACCGAATGTTTTGAGCGACGGGCTGAGCTCATCTTTTTCAAAGGACAATAAAGAAGTACATGCTCTCTATAATAGCTAATTGGATCTTTTACCTTGTTGAATTTGACTTACCTTATGATTTTAGGGTTTTTTCTCTTGTTATAACCAGATGTTGAGTGGTTGTATTCAGAAGCAAAGGATGCTAGGCAAATATTTTCCATGCCTTCACAGTTGGTGTATTTTTCTATGATTGACAAACAAGCTATGCTTTTTGAGTTATCATCCAACTTTTCAAGCTGATGCTTTCTTTTCAATATTAAAGCTCTATTGTTGGGCTCATTTGTCTTGATAAATTGGAATTCACTTGAAGATTTGTATAATGGTAAGGACAAGGAAATGAAAGAAGCCAGTTGTGTGCTCATTTGTTGAGCATGTAAGAAAGCATTTTCTAATTTTCTCATTCAACTTTGTGTGTCCATGCCATCTTGCAAACATTCCTTCATTGTATCTTGCAAGATTTTTGTTATTGTATTGTCCATTTTTGTGATGTAAGATGTGCAATAGGACGCTGCACCATAGGGATCCATGATATATCGTATATCGATATTTAACTACCACAAATATGAGATTTTCCTATTGAAAGAATTTGTAAAGATATTTTTTGGATGTCTTTTCTAAAACAATGTTGGCTTTTTCAACTGAGATCTAATTGATAATATGTCTGTGTCTATCCATGCCTTTTTCTTGTATCGATTCTTTTGTTGATGTTGTGATGGTTGAGTGCATGATGTTCAAACTATTTTGCACCTTGCAATAATTGTCTTTCTGTGTTGTTATATTATGGCTTTCCAAGGGTAAATAACATAGTTTTGTGCAAGGGTGGTTTTGGGGTAGTTGAAATAGAATTTTGAGTTGTTTTTTTTCGAGCATGTGGATGTGTGATGTGTTTGAATATCTCTCATGTTGTTGAGAAGGTCTTTATCACAAGATATGTGAGTCTTGTCTATGAAGATGCAAACATTATCGTCATTACTTTTTTTTTATATTGGAGCATTATCAACCCAAATTAAGCCATGCTCATGTTGGCTTTCCCTGCTTTGAAACTCAATTACAAAGAAGTAATCTTTAATATTTCCTATTATTCCTTTGTCTTTTTGGATTGTGTTGATCATTTGATGAAGCTTGTGATTGTAATACCTTGCACAAATTGTCGGGCTCTCTCTAATTACACTACAAGGCATAGGCCCTTTTTCAACGAGAATACCAACCTTTTTTACACTTTTTTTTTAAAATGGGTGCAAAGGTCATTATTTACGTGGTGTTAAGCATCGAAAAATAATGGTCACTATATAAGCGTCGCTATATAGTAACACTAATAAACGTCGCTATATAGTGACACTGGTAAACGTCGCTATATAGCGACATTGGTAAAGGTTGCTATATAGCGACGATTAACAGAAACTTAAAAAAATATTAGTGGGGCTAAACAGGGCCACAACAAGTCCTATTTTGCCCCACTAATGTTTTTTATTTAGTAATTACAAAAGAATGTTTTTTATTGCAAAATTTTCCTTGTGGAAAGGGTGATACAAAATCGCTCAAATGAACCGAGCGACATAAGCATATACATGTCAAAGATATACAACATTGTTTGTTGCAAAATTACCCTTTCAAAAAGGGTGATACAAAATCGCTCAAACGAGCCGATATACAAAAGCATATACATGGCGAAGTATATGCAAACTACTACTAATACTACTACTACTACTACTACTGCTCATCCGAATCATCATCATCATCCTCGTCCTCATCTTGCTGGCCTGATCCTTGGCCCTCGTGAGCTGTGCCTGATCCCTAGCCCTCGTGAGCTATGCCTAGTCCCTGGCCCTCGTCAAAGCTGTGTAAGCCTAATCCCTCATCATCACTGCTCACCTTTGCTGATGGGACGCTCGAGCTTTGATTCTAAGAGTAAAACCATATTAATTGGAAATTAGATTGGAACTTAAAGAATAAAATAGTTTAAAAAGTGAGATTATAAGTAGGAGTAGACTTACACCGTACGAGAAGCCACCTCAGCCCAATCGACCGTCACTCCCAGTGCCTCCTGCTCAATAAACCATGGCTTTGTTCCTACACTAAACGCACGTCTCGTCATCTCTATGTCTGTAGGAAGGCGACCCATTGCAGCTTGCTATGGGCCCAATTTACGAGAGTTAGATAATATTGGGCCCTCACTCATGGCCTCCTTAAGTTGCTGAAAAGACTCCTGTTGCTCCATGCCCCATTGGAAAGGAACTCCTTTTCTTGTCAACAAGTTCATGGGATGCACTATCTCTATGAAATCATCACAAAAGCATTGATAATACTTGCTTTTTCCTAGAATTTTGTGAACACCAATGACACTCTTAGGACTTGGCAATGCCATGATTGCTTGAACCTTGTCAGGATCCATTTGCAAGCCTTCTTCAGACACAATATGCCCCAACAAGAGTACTTTTGTTTGAGCCAAATGACACTTGCTAGGATTTAGACACCCTTTTGCTTCATCAATCCTAGCTAAGGCCATCTCTAACTTCTCCATGTGATCTATGCATTGAGAATAAATGCAAAAATCATCCAAAAACTCCCTTATGAACTTTCCCAAGTAAGGCTCAAGGACTTGACTCATGAACCTTTGAAATGTAGCCGGTGCATTGGTTAACCCAAAAGGAATGACTCTATAAGCAAGAACTCCCCAAGGTGGCATACCTTCTTATCATTTTCCAGCAAAATCAATTCTCCAGTATCCCACTTTTGAACAGCCTTCACCTTGCATAGCCAAGGCCTTCCCAAAATCAATGGATAGGCACGTGCATCTGGCTTGGTAGGGATCACCTGAAAAGTAGTCGGCATAGAAATTCCACATACATCCACTTCTAGATTCTTCACAACTCCCAAGGTCTTTACCCTAGTGTTGTCAGCCAATTCAAATGCAATAAGGAGAGGTAGTACTAGAGTATTATAAATCAGCATCTATCATGGTCTTCTCACTCATGACATTAATCGATGCACCTCCATCAATGTACACATTAGAAATCACTTGACCATCAATGATCACATGAACCATAGGTACATCATCGCCAACATCTATATCTACCTTTTGAACAACAAGAATGGCACTTTTCTTCTTTTTCTTCTTTGACACTCTTGTGCTTGCTAGTTTTCCCCATTACTTCCATAGTTTTGGAGACAAAGCAAGTAATTGACCAAAGGTGATATGAGCTTTCTTTTCTTTAAGGTTGGACAACAAGTCAAAGCTTCCAATTCCTTGTGCTAAAGAAAAGTTTGATTGGCTAATTCTCCTTCTAGATGCTTCTTTTTCTTACTACAAAGTTCCTCTTCCTGATGTTCCTCATCTACTTCTTCCTTGCTTTCTTCTTCTTCTTTTGCTTTACCATGCACCGTTTAGCCATCATTACATCTCTTTCCTCATCCCCTGAAGAAGCATTTAACAAGGATACTTGTTTTTCTTCTTTCTTTCTCACAATCTAGGACAAGGAAGTAGCAAGCTAAGGGTGTCCACTTTTTGTTCACTCCCCAATCCTTAGAAGGTGGAAAAACAAGCTTTTTAGCACACAAAAATGCAAATCTCACCTACTTTCCTATGGATCTAGTCTTTGAAGTCTTCAGACACAACATCACACATGCTATTGTGCACACAATCGTATAGTCTGACCAAAAATTTGATGCACACACAAAAAATTTCTTTGTGTCACACGGCATGGTTCCAGGGTGGTCACACCTTTGTCACGAATAGAGAGTGTCATATTAAATTCTAAATTTCTCACTCATTTTAGATTAAATATTATTGAAACTTTGTAGGTGGTCTCTTTACATTATGTAGACCTTAACTTGATTTATTGGTAATTTTTTGAATGATTTATCTAATTATAAATAATTATTTATTATAAATAAACTCATGAAATACATGCATTTTAGTAGCACACCACATTTTTCTTGTATTTTGAATAATTAAGCAAATCCAATTCGGTGGAAGGTTAGTAGGCACATAAGGGTGTGTGGTTGAATCATCAAATCCCAAATCCAACAGTTAGATTTAGGAAGATTGAAGTTTAATTTTTACTTTTACTCCTTAGAGGATCAACAAAGAATATTAAAAATAAATCTAGTAATTCTCAAACATGGCCAAACATTTCAAAAATGTCAATATTTTTAGTCCTCCACATAATGAATAAGAGGAAAAAATTTTGGTTAAATTTGAGTAAGGGAAACGTACGATATGGCCTCCAAGAGTGAAATCTCCCTTTTGTGGGGGAAAAAGGGCCACCCAAGCCTAATACCAAGACAAGGTAGGCTTGGTATTAGGCTTGGTGAGGTAGGCTAGGAGCATCACCGACCCTAGTGGCAAGCCTTTGGAGTGTGCATGCTACCCATGCGGAAGGCTGAGTCATCTATTTTTACCTTGCAACCATGCCATGTTGTTAGACCGCATGGTGCCATGTCATCAAGGAGATGTGACATCACTCCTTGCCATGTCACCTTACATTGCCACACATGTTGCCACATCAGCCACATGTGCCACCTCATCATTCCACATCATAGGAACTCTTGGAGCCATGTCATCACACCTTGCCACCTTGGCATACCTCGTCAACCTTGCCACATTACCAATCCCTCCACCTCAATTTGCCATGTCAATCTACCACCTCATGAATGCCAACTCATCATGCCACATCACATTTCCACGTCATGGAAGAGACTCATATATTCCACACCATATTGCCACATCATGACCATGCATGGTGCCACATCAGCCACATGTATACACATCACGATGTGCGCGAGGCATAGAATACCTCGATCGAGGTTTATGACCGCGATGTGCGAGGCATAGAATACCTCGATTGAGGTTTATGACCTGCGTGAGGCATAAAATACCTCGATCAAGGTATATGACCATGGGGCATAGAGTATCTCGATCGAGGTTTATGACCTGCGGCATTGAATACCTCAATCGAGGTATATGACCTAGGCATAGCATACCTCGATCGAGGTTTATGACCATGATCGAGGTATTTGGAGGTACAAACTGGAATAAAATCAAACGATGCAAATATTTAAAATTAACGTTGGATTCTAGCCAATTAGTTTCAATCTTAGCACCCTCTCCACCAATAATAATCAAGAGCAATCTAAGAGCAATCTAGTGGATGAGTTGAGGCTCTCTATAAGACACCACGTTTTGGTTCATTTCACCCATTCTTAGCCATTCTTGCCTCCTCATCACTTTGTCATACCTTCCATCCTACTTTCATTGAGAATGGGTTCTCAAAGCTGTAGAGCTAGTAGACGTGAAAGATGTAGGAACCCCCCCCAAATCTCATTGATGAGGAGCGCAAGCGGAAGGCTTGTGAGCGCAAGAGAGCCTCTAGAGCTAGAGCTCGCGCTGCTACCACCGATCCACCTCCACCTCTACATCCCACCTCCACCTCCACCTCCACCCCCACCTCCATTGTCCCCCCATCCTCATCCGCTCCCCTACCTCCAGCCTCCGCCCTTCCCCTAGCCACCTACATTTTGGCCTCCACCTCTACCTCTTCCCCCTCCACCCTCCCCCGTCCCCCTCCCCCTCCCCCTCCCCCCCTTCCCCTTGGCGCCTCCCTTCCCCCCTCCACCCTACCATCTCCCATTGATCCCCTTGCCCCACCTTGCAATAGTGGTGTTGCTTCATGACGTGACTTGCCGAAGTCCACTATCTGTCGTCGTACTAGCAAGATTGTGCAGTCTTTTTTTAGTGACCTCATGCCAGCTTTGCAGTCTGCTCTTCTCACATCCTTGATTGATCACCCTGACTTGGTAGAGTGTAGGAGGCTTGCTGGTCTTGGTGCACGTAGAGATAGGGTTGTATGTAGCGAGGTCCTTAGCAGTGTTCGACGTTCCTATGCTGCTATTAAGCATAAGAACTCTAGTGATGCCTTGGCATCACGTCATGCTATTGTGGCTGCCATTAGTAGACCTCATATGATAGGCCATGTGTGTACCACTTCACGTCTTCAGATTGCACCGTGCACATTGCGAGTAGGCATGATTAGGAGGCAGAGTCTAGAGGATAGTGAGACTGATGCTCTTTGGGCTTCAAGTGGTCGTGCACCTCGCAGCGATCAATTGTTGGATGATTCCACTAAGTCCTTCATACAATGGTTTTGGGAGGAGCATTGTAGAGCATCCCCGGTGTTCAAGAAGGCATTGTGGAAGAGGGTGTCATGCAGTGTGTACATTGAGCATGGTGCATGTTTTTTGGAGTGTACCCAAATTGAGTTGTACACTCAGTTTGTAGAGGCGCACCCGGAGTTCAAGATTGGGAAGAGGTCATTTGAGCGATGCAGGCCATGGTTTGTGCGATGCTCTCACAAGCATGACACATGTTGTCACTACCATGTGGATTTTGGATTGATGTATGACATATTCCGTTCCCTTGATGGTCATAGGGGAGTGGTTCCTACTAGCCCTCGCGACTTCATTCATTTTATATTGTGTACACGAGATGGTGATGCTTTATTCCACTCCCTTGATTGCATGGAAGGTAGGTGTACTTTGTGTGGTGACTTTGCTAGAGTGCCACGAGTTGCACTAGATACTTGTGATGTGCAGATGGTTCGTTGGCAGCAGTATGAGTATAGTACCTTGACATTAGATGGTGGTGCACAGTCGAGGAGGTTGCAGCTTATGGGGAAGGAGACATCACGTGTTGTATTCATTGACAGTTTTTGAGGGAAGCTGTACTTCTACATACATCACTCGCACACTGCGAAGTGGGAGGATCGTCAATTTCGTGCATGTTTGAGGACATTTCCTATAGGGGTGGTTGTCTCAGTGGTGGACTTTACGGAGAATTATACCTTTGCACCATAGCATGAGATCCAATCGGAGTATTATTTCTCCGAACAGGTGACGTGTGCCTGAGTTATTAGTTTTTTATGGCCTCATTATATTGAATTATTTCAATAGTCATATTTTTTTTCAATGCCATATTGCAGGTTGCTATATTTGTGCACATTAGCTATCGTCATGCATAGGCTTATGTGGATGGCATTGATAGTAGCATGGACTCACGCGTCTTTGTGCGAGAGTATCAATTCTACATTAGTGATGATCGATCGCATGATGCCCATTTTGTGCAGCATTGCTTCACTTTGCATGATAGTTTCTTGAGGGATCATGGTGTCACATGGCAGCGGTGCTAGATTTGTCAAACGGCTGTGGTGGTCAGTTCAAATATGCTAGACAGTTTTATTGGTTCTGCAGATGGCACCATGAGACAGGCATTCCAATCACATGGAGCTACTTCGAGACAGGACACGGTAAGGGAGAGCACGATGGTGTAGGTGCTTGTGTGAAGTGTGCTTTGCATCGATACCAGTTGCGTCACAGTGCCGATCGCTTCAAGGATGCACATGATGTGGTGCGGTGGTGTAGCCAACACTTATCCACTAGTGCTATCTCCTCGTTTCAGTCGTGTGACGATAGGGTGGTGAGCCGGTATTTTTGGTGCGTGGACATTGGGAGTCTTGATCGGTCTAGGCCTTTTGATTTTCATTCAGTGTCTGGCACTCTTGATTTCCATTCCATCAGGAGCATAGGTGGGTCTCACCCCGTGATCTTTTCTCGACGGTTTGCATGTTTTTGCTCTGCATGCATTGATGATGATTAGGGAGGGTGCTCCATGATACCATGGGCCAATCCATGGGCATGACGAGTGCTTTCTCCCTTCCAGCCTTGGGAGGAGGTACATGATGATCAAGATGCGGGATTCAGTTCCTCTAGAGATTATGACCAACTTACAGATATGTTGCGTATTGGTGATATCTTCGCGGTTATTGCTTCGGAGGGCAATGAGGAGGGTGTGGATTATTACTTGTTGCGATGCTCTATGGTGAAGAGTGTGCTGAATGAGGATACAGTGGATGGGCATGGGATGCACTTCAATGCTCATAGCATGATCATAGGTGGTCACTATTTTCAGCAGATACAGAGGCGTGGTCATTATATTGAGTTCCAGGAGTGCATGGTGGATCAAGAGGCATACATGTATTCTCATCTTGTTGTTGCGATCAAGATTACTTTGAGTTGTGTTCGCACTCACAAGGCGACGTCCACTCCACGATGGTGCCTTGCAGTGGTGGATCACGAGAGCATACTTGTAACTATTGGCATGAGATCTGATCTTGAGGAGTAGCACATTACATATCATATTTTTTGGGATCATCAGTTGATCAGATTGATTTTTATTGGGTATCACTAGTTGATTACATATTTTTGTATTCGATATGTATAGGCTCACTGTGTGACCGTACCATTGTAATTTTCATGGACTCATATTTTGTATTTCACTATGATGGTTGTATACACATTCATACACATCATTGTATTAGATTCTATTTTATACATGATGTCCGTTGTCTTCTCATGATGTCCATTGTCAACTGCCCTGTCGGATGGCACATACCTCAATCGAGGTATTTGACACGATCGAAGACATTTATCCACGATACCTCGATCGAGGTATGTGGACTTGCCACAATACCTCAATCGAGTATAGCTGGCTTGCCACGATACCTCGAACGAGGTATAGGTGGCATGCCACAAGACCTCGATCGAGGTATAGGCTCGGTTCGGTGAAAAAAAGTCTAGGACCTCGATCGAGGTATTGGCTTGGCTCGGTTGTCCTCGTGTGTGAGTTTCATTGGAGATAATACCTCGATTGAGGTATTGCACACCAAAGAAAAACCTTTGTATTTTCATTCGAGCGGGTGTCACACTCACCCGAAGGTGGTTTGGAAGTGGACACCCTTAGCTTGCTACCTCTCGACACTTGGGGCGATAGTGACCTTTTTCATTACATTCATAGCAAGTGACCCCACTCATATCTCGAGGCCTATCCTCACTCTTTGGTGCTTTCGGTTGTGCATTAACAAAATGCAATTTCAAATTAGCAAACTCTGCCATCAATTGGGAGATACTATGATCTAACTCAGAGGACTTTGGTACCTAAGGAGTGCCCATTACCTCCACCTTAGAAGTTGAAGCTGTTGAAGACACAAAAGAGGATTCGATCTTTAGAGAAGATTCTTTCTTGGTTGCAATGCGAAGTGCCTCCACGTATGTTGTTGGATCTTTACTCATTACTTTTGAGTGAAGATAAGGCTCCAAATGCATAACAAATTTTCTCATCTTTAAGTGCTCCATCCCTACAAGACTTTGAGGGGCCGATGATGCAAATGCCATAGCTCGCAAAGCTGCCCTTTCATACTTTGTCCATAGAGTTTCATATCAGATTGCCAACACAGAGACCATCTCACCCTCTCCTTGATAGAACTAGTCCAACTATAACATCAAAGCATTTGGCGACTCCAATGCCCCAAATCTCTGCTTCATTGCAGCCTGGTACCACTTGGTTCCAGTCCTCCTTGTTAGAGTCTGGCAAGGCCTCATGCCAACTCAAGGCTACACCTTCAAGAAATAGGCAAAATCTTCACTCGATCCTTCGTGGACCATCCAGAAAGCCGACATCCTTGAACAAAATCCCAAAGATAAGATGCCGGGTCTTCCCCTTGGGTCCCTCAAAACACTGGAATATTCACTGTGATGAAACACAAAAAGGAAACACCAAGATTCGAATAATATCCCAAACAAAATCCAAACAAGATCCCACAAAGCCTTAGTATACCAAGACCAACTTATTATGCATAACCACTTGTTGAAAACCCTCCACAATGTGATCCTCAACAAAATCTTCAAAAATAAGTGACCAACTAGCACCATGAAAACATTGTGTATACGTGCATTCAAGAATCATCCTTGTCACAATTGGAAGTGCACATAATAGCTTCAAGATATTGTACTCTTCATCATTTTCATAGCAAAAGAAGTTGAAAGCATTGAGAATCACCACTCCACTATTATGGTCAAAAACTACACAAAGACTCAACTCTTCTTCACACCAAGCTGCCAGTGCATAAAACAATCCCCATCTATCATTATGCGTGCTGCCGGCATTGTCGATTCACCAACATATTCAAGAGTGCAAACATAAAGGATATGATCATGATGACTGTGCGAATAGCTTGAGCATCACCTTCACAATCTTCTAGTTCTCTTAAATGGGTTGCAATCTCTTCTAATCGAGCTCTTCCAGGCATCTTCTTTATCACATCAAAAAGCACATGCCTATACTAGGCATAACATGCAATCCATTACACCCGAGGCCATTTAGTAAGGTGGGATGAATCCAATACCAAACGTACCCGGTGTCTCCACTAAAAGATGTGACATGAAGTTGGGGGTAATATACTTCATGCACCTCTTCACTTCCTACTGCTTTCGAACTGAGTGATAGAGATATTTATCACTGGGAAAGGGACATTAAAAATAAGCTTTTATACCAAGAGACCACACCATACTTTTCTCCCTTAGATGAGAATGAAGATGGTAACATCCCAAGTGATGTTATACTCAAGGATAGGGAGAAGGAAAGGATCAATGGAGGCCATAATCTCAGCAAGCCAGTCTACGCCAAAGACAAGAGTGATACGTTGTTGAAAAAAGATATTGTAGCTCAACATGACATGAATTGATATATACCGAGGAGTTTGAAGGGGCTGATTGGGTCGAATGGGTAGGTTCCGAGGAAACATTGCACCTCCTTCATAGATACCTTTACAATTAGGTCAAAACACTCTGAAAATATCATAAGACATAGAGACTCATAACTTTCAGCAAAAAAATGATATTAAATATTCAAGCACATATCAAGATGAGCCTTGAAATGAGCTTCGGCCTTATATAAGTTTCGTAAGAAACAGAGAAGCGGTCAGAAAGATATGGGCAGTTTACTGGATAGGGGTAAAAATTGTCTGAAAAAAAAACGATCACACACAGAGAGTCATAGATTTTTGGTTTGATATCTAATACAATAACTGAAAACATACGATGATGATCCTTGAAGAGAGATTCATGTTGATATAAGTTTTGTCCAAATCAGACCATCGAGCTAAAAGTTATGAGCAAAATACTGATAGGGGGTCAAACTGTCATGAAAAACACCTACTCCTTCTATTGGTGCCAACTTGGGAGAATACTACCTCCATGCTTAGACTTCATCAACGATCCAAGTCCCATAGAGGTCACTTAGGAGGGAAGGAAGATCTTTCTTTGTGGCTTAGGAAATAGATAAACCATGTATGTGCAATGAGTGGCCGAATAGACAACACTTTTGAGCACTTTGGAAGAGAGAAAAGGGCAGAGAGACTCAAGAGAGGGAATATGAAGTGAGCTTCATTGTCAATAGAGTGAGACTCCACTCCAATGCAACTCAAAATACTAGAAACACAAGGGAGAATAAGATGTTGACATCCGTTTCATCATCCTGGGCATATATAATCAGCAGTTACTGGATTTCAAGAGTGAACATTTTCACCTAAGCATTGCACAAGTTTGGTTTGTTCATGAGCACCAAGCACTTGTGAGTTTACCCATCGGGAGTGAGAAATCTAGAGCGTCAACATGAAGCTGTCACTGCTACACCAATTTTTTTCTCTAACTGCTTCTATTGGGGCCGACATCTATTGGGATTGCTTGGTGGTAGCCTTATCACCTACAAGCGTCTCTTGCTTGTGATGTTTAGTGTCCACCTCATTCGTGGCCACCTTGCTAGTCTTTGTCTTCTTAGAATGTTCTAGTGAGGTGCCCTCACTGATGTTCCCCTCCGAGGCCTTCTGACCACTATAGTCACTATGCTCCTTAGAGCCATATTCTTTATAATTAGATGGCTGCTTGCTATCATCCTTGGCACCCGATGACTCTACTCCTCCAACTTGTGTAGGAAATGTATTAGGCCGATGCACCTCACCTGATGTGAGTATGTGGTGCAACATAATAGATGTGGCTTGAGTTTGTAGTGTGCTTGGCCTTTTCTGGCCACCTTGAGTTGGGACTCAAAAGTATTCTTGGAGGTAGAGAATGATTCTACCTCTTGGTTATCCCCCACCACTATGATCATCCAAGCCACATACTACCATGGCACATACCCTATACTTTTCTTCAACCCGATGAACTCTGAGAAAAAGTTGTAGACTACTCGGAGCCCTTCTTTGAATGCCTTGCTAATCAGGTACCCTTGAGAAGAGGAGTTCTTCCTTTGTCAAAATAAGTGTTGTAGTGTTGGTTGGATGCCAGCAGACCTAGAGCAGCTAGAATCTTTATCCAGAAGAGAGATTGTCACTTACCCTTTGTCACTTACCCTTACCCCCACTGGAGGTTTGTCTTCCATTCCAAGGTTGAGTTCTTCGGTTGGTTTGGCACCAACTACTCAGTTCTGAGACATGTAATGGTTACTATTGTCTTGGCTGATTTCCATGCCTCCTCAACTGATAGCATTAAGCCCCAACATGAAGTGTGAGCTACAATAAGGGAAGAAGGGAAAAATATGAGAGATTTCATCAATTTCTAAAGGTATCGATCGCCACCCATAGATGATAGATGTCATCATTTATAACTACTACATCAAAAGTGTATATGCTGATGGTGGTGCTGCATGCACCATCATGGTGCCCTATATTATGAAAAAGTTGAATCTAAAATGTACAAGGGATTCCTCTACTTGAATCAAGGTAGGAAATGGGAGACGACTCCCTCCATGGGGGTTATTGAGGATTTGCCCACCACTGTTAATGGGTTCACCACCTCAGTCAATTTATATGTAGTCGACATGGGTTTCACCAGCAGTTGTCACTCCTAAAGAAGAACAAGTGGCATATTTGCATCGACTACAGGTAGCTCAATCTTGCCACAAAGAGAGATCATCATCCTCTACCTTTTTAAGACATCATTTTAGAGAAGGTGAGTGGTCATGATATGCACACTTTCTCTGATGGCTACTCTGAATTCTATCAGATCAAAATTGCCAAGAAGGACATGTGCAAGACCACATTTTCTACCCCATGGGGGACTTTTTCTTTCAAGTTAATGCTGTTCGGTCTCACCAATGCTCTTGTCACATTCCAATGGTTCATGCAGATGGTGTTTGCCCCTTATTTGGGAATTTTATTAGAAGTGTTCCTAGATGACTTTTGCATATTCTCCACATGAAATGAGCATGTCATGAAGGTCCCCATGGACTTTCAAAGAAGAATTGATGAAGCAAATGGCAACCTCGGTCCTCAACCCTAAGAAATGCACTATTGGAGCCACCACTCAAGGTAGATTGCTTGAGCACATTGTCTCAACAGACAGTGTTAGGCTTCATCTAGAAAAGGTAGATGCAATTCTTAAGCTCCCCCCACCAACTACAAAGCATCAAGTGCGCTAATTTTTGAAAAGGATATTATCAGTGCTTCATTGATGAGTATGCCGCCTTGACACGGCCTATGACTATTTTGTTGAAAGATGGTGTTGATATATCTTGGAGTGAGGATTGTGATCAAGGTTTTGTGCAAATCAAGGGTGCTCTTGCTTTTGAACCAATCCTATGTAATCTTAATTGGTCTAAGACCTTCTATATGAACCCAAAGTTTGGGGAACACACTTTGGTAGGAATTCTTCTCCAACAAGGGGAAGATCGATTCATGTATCGCATTCAGTTTGCTTCACGGTAGATGCTTGAAACCAAGTAGCACTATCCAAAGGCCGACAATCATGCTCTTTCTTTGGTGTTTTGCATTGAAAATTTTAAGCACTATGTGGCACATAGAACCTTTATCATCATTTCAAGAAATGGCCTTGCAAAGTAGGTTTTGCAATCACCAAATCCCCTAGGCCAATTGGCTAAGTGGTTGGAAATCCTTCAAGAATGTGACTTTTCTTTCAAGATTGTAAACAGGGGTTGTTCGCTTTTAGCCGAAATCATGGGATGGTTTCCACATTAGCACTCTCTTTTACCAATGTCATAGGCTGCTTGGAACACACGATTCTTGCCAGCACTTGCAGTTCTTCTTAGCACTATCAATTTTTGTTAGCACTTGCAATTAGCACTCTCATCTACCACTGTTGTATGCTAGTTAGCACATGCAATTCTTTCCGGCACCTACAATCCTTATTAGCACTCTCATTTACCACTGCAAGATGCTAGCTAGCACATGGAATGCCTGTTATTGTAGGTTCTTCTTGGCACTACTTGTTAGCATGTACTATCAAGAAATTCTTGTGCTTGTTAGCACATGCAATTCTAGCACCACCTATAGTTGCTAGCACCTACAATGCTTATTAGCACCCGTAATCCTTGTTAGCACTTGTAATACTCTCATCTATAACTACCATATGCTAGTTAGCACCTGCAGTGCTTGTTAGTGCTTATAATTCTTGTCAGCATCACTTGTGGTTGCTAGCACCTAAAATTCTTATTAGCACCTGCCATCCTTGTTAGCACAAGTGCAATGCTGATTAGCACTCTCATTAACCACTACTAGATGGTAGCTAGCACATGAAATTCCTATTATTGTAGGTGCTTGTTGGCACATGAAATAACATGCATGTGCTAACAAGAATTACATGTGCTTGTTAGCATGTGCTGGAAAGAAATGCTTGTGCTTGTTAGCCCTACAATTCTTGCCAGCATCACCCATAGTTGTTAGCACCTGCAATGTTTGTTAGCACTTGCAATGCTTGCTAGCAATTGCAATGCTTATTAGCATAAGACAAATAATGTTGAGGGTGTAGATTTTTACCTTCTTAAATGCACTACATAAAAAAACCAATCTGATCAAGACTATCTTGATGATTAGGGAAATGTCATAGCGAGGGGTTCTTATGTCATTAAGGGTCTATTCTACAAACAAATAAATCACTATTCCTTTAAACTCCTCACGACTCAACCGACAGTCCACATATTCTCACACCTTGTGCATTGCATCAAGATACCTATAGAGAGGATCCCAAAATAAAGAAATCTTTTCTCAATCACTCCAAAGACCCATGAGGTCATATGTAACAATATGAAGTGTTTGGAAACATTCAAAAGGTAATCTATGTCAACATGTATGTTAGTATAAGTACACTAACACAAATATGCTAACATTAATATAGTAGCATAAGTATGCTAAAAATTGTGCTAACATAAGTATGCTAGCATATATATGCTAACAAGTAAGCTAACATAAGTATGCTAACAAGAAAGCTAGCATAAGTATGCTAACTTAGGTATGTGAACAAGTATGTTTTCCTACCTTGATCTATTTCCACCTGATGGCATGCTAAGAATATAAATTAAGCTATTTAAAAATGTAATCGATATGGCCCTTGAGGGGTCCTCTTTAGGGGAAAGGGCCATATCGACATGCCACTAGACATATGTGGCATGTCTATATGACCCCTGCCCTAAAGGGAATCCCTTGAGGGCCATATCAACATAAAATGGGATCTCTCAATGCAACAAGTGTTGTAACTAATGTGTTATTGCCTTGATTTTATATATTCAACTCTCCTCTTTTGGGACAACTTTCTAATATAACTCAACGTGGATGTCACAAGAGAGCACAATTTATATGTTAACTACTAGCATAGTTTGTATGTTTCTTCCTTGTATTTTGTATATTGCAATATTGTTTCAGCCTACATCCTCTATTTCCTAGATACTTTGTATCATATTGTTAAGCCTATCCAACTTGCAATGTGCTGGTTTTCCTTTTGAAACCACACGGCATACATAGATGGATTCTTCACATCAGCTCTTTCCTTAGCAAATATCCATCACCTCTTGTGCTACATCTAAATCTCTAGCACCATACCGAATTGCCCAAGGTGAATTAGCCAAATTTTCATTTTAGTTTTTGAAGTTATCGGATTTGTTTGACATAAGTATTGAAGTGCAAGCTAGTATTTTAGATAAATTGTGATGTTAGTTATGAACAAAAGTGAAAGCATCCATTTGGTGTTGCACTTATGCCTAGTTTGAGCACATTCCTCTAGCCTCACCCTTTCCTTTTTGTCAACCGCTATAACTGTGAAATCTTCCACTTCCCTATTTAGCAAAACTTTGGCATCCTTGTTTACCCTACTTTCCTAGCTTGCATTATGCAAGAGGATCCACATAACTTTTTTTTGTTTTTGCATTCTTCAAAATCAGCAATATCCTTTCCCATCCCAACAAAGTAGGGTCACATCCTTTGCAATCGCAAATTTCAAATCTAAGTCCTCTTGAATTCAAAGATGTGGATTAAATTCACAGTTTTCAACAAAATGATGGTCAACCAATAACTAGTCATTTGTTTGCCCATTTCCCTATCTAGCATATCACAATTTATGTGTTGAGTAGCAGAGTATATGGCAACTGATGTGGAACAAATGCAAGATAATCAAAAATATAATCCAAGAACAAATGCAAGATAATCCATGAACAAATTTGAGATAATCCAAGAACAAATGATAGATAATCCTTGCGAAAATGCAAGTTTTTTTCTTGAAAGATAATACAAACTGGTACATAGAACAGTCTTATGCTTGTTGAAAAGACTTATGTTTGTAGTTTTTGTACAACACATACACTACAATGAGAAGATGACCTTATATGGCATCCTATTGTTCCTTTGCATCCTTTTTCTTCTTCTTTGCATCATTTCCTTCTTCTTAACTATGAATTCCAAAATTTTTATAGACTCCTCGCATCGTTGAATAGGTAGTGCTCGAACTGTGGGCTCTATACGCCTAATGATCCTAGCATGGATGCCAAACAAATAGCCATGGCTATACATCCTCCATCAAATACAACTACATTTCTTCATAATCCTGTAGCTCGAACTTGGGAAGTATGCACCATGTACCGGACAGATTTTGGTGAACCTTGTACAAAGAATCATCCAATATAATGGTGTTGTCTACATTTCAGTGCATGTGTTGATCCCATATTATTTGTAGGTATTTGAAGAAAATTGTCTTGTCGCCCAATGCAAATCCTACTTGATGATACTATTCTTGAGCCAATATATCAATTTCCTCATGGCATACAAGACAAGCACAAATAATTCTATCAACTTTAATTCTTTGGGAAGTGCTCAAAAAAAAATCTTCGAACTAAGTAAAACAAAAATGTAAAAATGTGGGAGCATATTTCCTAATATGTAGCCCATCCCTTAGACTCTTGATAATGATCCATGAGGGATGCATATGGGAGGGGTGATTCTCCATGAGAGGACTCTACGATCTTCACCAAAAGGCCATTCACAATTGCTCTTCGATCTTCATGGAGAGGTTGGGACAATCTTGGTGGGGGTGTAGGCAGGCATAATAGCTAAGGGTGATCCATCAATGGGATGGCTAGATGGATGTGTCTAAAGTCTAGCATCCACCAAATGAAGAAGACTAGCCACCACTACCATAGGAATCCACTCTCGACACAGAGTAAGTAACAACTTCTCACTTTAATCTCTATGTTGGAGCATCTCTCTCTCTCGCTCTCTCTCTCTCTCTCTCTATCTATCTATCTATCTCTATCTATCTATCTATCTATCTATCTATCTCTACTCATCGCTCAATTGACTTGGGTCTAGTATAGTGCTACATAAGCCTAAATACAATATCTTGAGCAACATCTTGGCTACCTACCTACCTAGCTTTGCATCAATCCAATCTCTGGACTCAATCCTTAGCCCATACTTTGTGCATGGACCATAACAAGGTGACCTATCTAGCTCAAAATAATTCATGAGCTTTGATGGATTCATGGGAGAACCCTCCAATTCTAGAGCATCAATGGTTTGGTAGATGGTCTATATAAACTTAGTTTAGCTTGCTATGTCTACATGTGTATAAATCTTGAGTCTAGGAGTCACAATGTCCAAGTCCCCTATATATCTTAGCTTACCTCTTCATCTAATCCTTCTAGTGTTTACAAATATACATATGAATCCTTAGTCTACCTAGATAAGTGCACTAGGGTCCCATGCACAGCATCACAATGGGGTACGCATATCCCAAAGCCCTAAGTAAAAATAGCAAGTCAAGTCATTATGAATCTTCACACTCTTACTACATCCTAAAATGTACCCCTAGTGATTTACATCAATCATCAAATTTTTGCAAGTCCCAACTTAGATGTCGTAATTATTTTTGTACTTGTTTCATATATAACTTTTTATCCAAATGGTGGAATTAATTGTATGGCTCATTTATTGACGGGACTTTTACATATAAACACACACACACAAATTTGATTAGTTAGTGTATGTCACACACAAAGACACTTCTTTCTTTACACATAAACATGCACACACACACGAATACTTCCCTAACTATGATTATTACTTTATGTAACCCCTTGAAATCTTCCCTTTACACTTTGTTTTTAACCACCCCACATACCAAGCCCACTAATTGTCCCATACCTCCTCTAATCCCTTCTTAACCCATGCACTCATTTGCTCCTTACTCCACTTGTGACTTAAACTTCACTTATGGCTAAACATTTTTTTAATTTATTTAAGAATCCATATGGTTGTCTATATTCCTAGGTAAAGCGATAACAAGCCGAGGAAAACAAGCATTACCAGTCTACCCAAATGTAACTATGATGTTCTAACACCTAGTTTGTTTGGATGGTGGTAGGTAAGTGGACCATGACCTCAAAACCTAGACTCTACCTGAAGATTCGACATCTTTTTTCAATATTATGTTTGTCAAACTCAATATTATTAAAAATACTTAATTTGATCAAAATTTTTGCAATATCTAGTTGCATTTTTCAACTTAGATGTCTCAAACATTTTTTCCTTATATGTTTTCCTTTTTTAACTTTTTATCCAATTGATGGAATTAATTGTATGGCTTAATTATTGATGGGACTTTTTTATCTAAACAGACACTTTTATTTCCCAACTAGCCTTTGGTTGGGCTAGTGCCATACAATTAATTCACATCCATTGGATAATTCTTTAGCATGGATATAATCCCTAGTCATGTTGTTGTGATCCACCTTTATTTTTACTAACGTTTATATCTATTTTATAGGTGGGGAGTAAGTTTCACATGTGGGCTTACTCCCCACCATGTGATCTTACCCTTTGGGTTGAGGGTGGACCACACACACACACACACACAAAGATTACTAAGTGTATCTCACACACATAGACACTTCTTTCTTTACACACAAAGACACACACACACACACATGAATACTTCCCTAACTATGAGTTATTCTTTTATGTAACCCCTTGAACTCTTACCTTTACACTCTCTTTTTAACCACCCCACATACCAAGCCCACTAATCATCCCATACCTCCTCTAATCCCTTGTTAACCCATGCACGCATTCACTCCTTACTCCACTTGTGACTTAAACTTCACTTGTGACTAAACGTTTTTTAAATTTATCTAAGAATCCATATGGTTGTCTATATTCCTAGGTAAAGTGATAACAAGCCAGGGAGAACAGGCATTACCTATCCACCCAGATGTAACTATGATGTTCTAACACCTAGTTTGTTTGGATGGTGGTAGGTAAGTGGACCCTGACCTTGGAACCTGGACTGCATGAGGATTCAACATTTTTTTTCAATATTATGTTTGTCAAACTCAATATTATTAAAAATTCTTAATTTGATCAAAATTTTTGCAACCTCTAATTGCATTTTTCAACTTAGATGTCTTAAATGTTTTTTCCTTATATGTTTTCCTTTTTTAAATTTTTATCCAATTGATGGAATTAAGTGTATGGCTCAATTATTGATGGAACTTTTTAATCTACACACACACACACACGGGACTTTTTAATCCACACACACACACACACACTCACATGGTTACTTCTTCTCACACAAACATACTCACGCACACTAACATTTGTTGCACACACATAGTGCTTACAAAACCTTTTAGAAATTCTTCTTTTTTAATCTGTTATGGTTATATATGTAGGGAACCGTCTCTCTAATGGAAGATTGACATCTTATGGCTATCAAGTTCATGGATCCCTGATCTTTGGTGGTGTATGGGAACTTTTGCTTTGATGGAAGAATGACAGCTTGTACATGGATCCTAAAATTTTGGGAGTGATCAGTTTAGTATTTTGTTCTGGTAGCTTCTTCAATTTTTAAGCTTACTAGTTTACTTGACTCTTTTTGCATTACCTTGAGCAATGCAGTAATATAATGATTCCTACCCCCTTGCCTGTCATATGTTTTATAATAATTAACTACTCCATTCCCTTTATTCTGGTAATTAATTTTCTTGGTTTTTGAAAATAATAATTGACATTTCTTGGTTTAACTCCCTCTTTTAGATTCTTTCCTAACTAATTTTTTCCTTGTTATACATTCGCTATTTCTTTAGGTAACTTTTAAAACTATTATTTACTGTTCTTCTCTTGGCTTTTGTTTTTAATTTATACAATTGTTATATTTAAGACTATTATTATACTATAATGTCGTGATAAATCATTTGGCAATCGGTTACATAGCTTCTTCTTGGCCTTTAACCCTATAAAATCTTTTAATTGTTTAAACCCTGTATTAGTAAGTTTTCTTGTTGTTTTAAACTTTAATTTTTTAGAGTTAATTATTTTTTTCCCCCCTAAGATCATTACTATTTAGAGTGAAATAAAGATGCCAAAGCTCTTCTTTTATGAAATTTTACTTATTTCTTGTTGATGTACTTTAAAAAAAAAAAAAAGTCATAATAAACCCATAGGGCCTTTTTTAATTAATGTTATTTATGTTACTTAAAGCGGTACGGGTTTTTCAAGGATAACCTTTTCTAAACTATGCCCTTACTAAACTAAACCTTTTAACTTAACTTATTCTAACCTTAAGACCCTAGGCTAGTCTATACTTCTACTAACCACCACCCCACTAACCCTCACTCTTCCCCCCTTATCTTGTACCTTAAACTATTACTAAATATTCCCCTATAACGCCTTCTTGTGTAAAACCATCACTACGTAACCTCCCTTAATAACCTCCCTCTAGGTTATAAATTACCATTTTCTTATTGTTTTTGCATCCTCTATGCTCCTCTTTACCCATTCGTACTTATCTCATTACACTATCTTGGTGTCTAGCCTCGCTTTCAATTTGTGTTACTTCCTACTTCGTTGTCCTGCTCAATGGCAAACCTTAATCCTCAGGGACCTCGCTCTATTCATGCCTTGATCATAGTCCTGTAGATACTGGCTACGCACAACTTCTACGTGATTATTAGCCTTCTTTTTATGTAAAGCTCCTCCTTCTTGCGATCTATTTCTTGGCGTTCAACAGGTGGCTCGACCTTCATCTTACAAGAGATCATTCTCTTTTCTTCTCACTGGCTTTCTTAGTGTTATATGCTACCAAATTTGGTCATTTATTCTTGTGGTCATTCACTATTCTCTACGTGGCTGTCTCGATGGCGTGGACTATTTATCTCCTTCCTTCCACTTTGATTCTACTATTGGTATGCACATAATGACTGCCCTTCTTCCTATAGTTTTCTTTGTTGGTAATAGTCTCCGGCCCAGTTTCCATTCTTAGTGGTATTGGTTCCAAGACCTTATAAGCATGTTAAATTCACATTCACCCTGATTGTGGTGTCACGATTTTGGATTGTCAGTTATCAATTCCCCAATCATGGGGAACTGATGCTTCCTGCAACCAAGGACGTCCCAGTAAGATTGATAGTATTTCTTGGGAGATCCAAGATTCCAAATTGAATGGAAAAGTAGACTCTTGTGACTTTTGTTGACACGACATTCACTATTCCCAAGGGTTTTGCTTATGAATCATTGGCAAGGCGTATGTTGAAATTAGCCTTTTACATTGGTGGGAGACCTTGTTAAATTACACAGCACAGCGGAATAGAAACTGAACAAAGAATAGAGAGTACACAGCAAAATAGAGAGGAACAAAATTTTCCTTCAATACTGATGTAGTACAAATGATGGCTCTGTCCACCCGTGCGCTCCCACAGTGGAGCTTAGATGGTGATCTAGACAGACACTAGGTGGAGAGCTACTAGCTGGAAGATCTGATCTGATTTGAACTAATTTGATACAATGGACTGGGGAGGTCACCTCTTTATAGCTATGAGGGCGGTAGTTGGATCAACATAGTCAGTGGAACCGACCAATCAACCTAGTCAGTGGAGTCGACTAGTCAACCTAGTCGGTGGAGCTGACTAGTCATCCATGGAATATTCACGTAATATTCCCTATACTGTCGCCTCAGGGGCTCTCGCCCCCGAACCCCCACCAAGGGGGCTGGCCCTAGTAAGAGTAAGGGGCTCCCACACAATCACCTTTCTACCATCAACGGTCTCATTGATAGACCTCATTTGACATGCAAGTCAGGATCCCAAGTCAGGATCCATCCAGTGTCCCAGGCTCACACATGGCTTCTCCTCATATGGGTGCCTTACAACTTGAGCACCTTGAACCACTGGTGGTTACCAGGAGGGTGGGGCATTGAGCATATCTAACACCCCTTCTCAATGTCCACCCATAGGTGAACTCAATGTCGAGTCTCTGAAGATGACCCTGAAGCTGATCCTTCTCGAGTGCATTGGTGAAGATATCTTCTCCATTTTGCTTTGTTGGATTGCAGACCAATTCCACTATCCCATCCTCAATCAAATCATGCACATAGTGATACTGAATCTCTATATGTTTTGTGCGCGCATGAAACACTGGATTTTTAGCAATGGCCATGCAACTTTGATTGTCGCACCCCAGCACAATTGCCTCATCCTCTTGCACTCCCATGTGCCATAAGATCCTCCTCAGCCACACTGCTTCACAAGATGCAAAACATGCTCCCTTGTACTTAGCCTCGGTAGAAGACAATGCCACTGTTGGTTGTTTCTTACTGATCCAAGAGAAGATACCTGAACCTAAAGAGAAACAATATCCATAAATTGATTTCCTGGAATCAACATCTCCAGCCCAATCTGAGTCATAATGACCAGCCAAGGAAGTGCCCGTACCATAGATGATGCCATAATCAAGAGTGCCCTTCACATACTTGAGCACCCGCATCCTTGCATTCCAATGATTCTCTCAGGGCTTATTGGAGAACCTGCTCAAAATGCCAATAGCAAAACTGATGTCTGGTCTGGTGTTGCACAGATAGATGAGACTGTTGACCAACTTCGTGTACCTCCCGATGTTTGCTGGTGCTGAGGCATCCTCCATAGACAACCTTGCATTTACCTCCATAGGTGTAGCCATCTCCTTGCACTCGGACATACCAAATGCCTTCAAGGTCTCCCTTGCATATTTCTGCTGAGAGATGAAGATCTTGCCTTTGCCAGATTTTAATCCCCAAACAGTAGTGCATCAAGCCTAAGTCTGCTGTCATCTCAAACTCAGTACTCAATGTCTTTCTTATCTGCTGGATCATGTCTTCATAGTCACCTGTAATAAGGAGATCATCCACATATAGAACAATAATAGCAGATTGTCCACCTTCTTGTACACATACAAGTTAGCATCTGAGGCACATCTTTTAAAGTTTAATTTATAAAAAAATTTGTCTATCCGTTGGTGCCATGCTCTTGGAGCCTGTTTTAGCCCCAATACAAAGCCTTCTTGAGCTTACATACCTTGTTTTGAGAATGGGGGGCCTCAAGCCCTGGTGGCTGAGCCACATACACCTCCTCCTTGAGGTCACCATTCAAGAATGCTGATTTAACATCCATTTGATAAATTGGCCACTTTTTATGAGGAGCCACTGAGAGTACTATGCGAATAGTGGTCATTCTGGTAGTCGGAGCGAACGATTCTTGAAAATCAAATCCTTCAACCTGCAAAAATCCTTGTGCAACCAATCTGGCTCTGTTCTTTCCCAAAGTCCCATCGGCCTTGTACGTTACCTTCCAAACCCACTTGGTGCCAATAACCTTTTTGTTACGTGGTTGATCTACCAGCTCCCAAGTTTTATTCTTCATGATGTTGTCATATTCTACTTGCATAGCATTTTTCCAATCTCGATCTGCAAGTGCTTCCTCCAAACTCGCAAGCTCCTTTACTTCTGCAATAATCTTAGCCATAAAGGCCATATTGACTATGTGAGCAGAAGCCCTTCTTTGCTCCTCGATTCTTTGAGACTACCTTGGTCCATCTACATGTTGCTCAACAGACATAGGCATGTGCTTATCATGGTCGTAGAGTTGCCTTACCCATCGTGGCAATGGCTTTTCCAGTGGTGTAACAATAGGTTGGTGACTTATACCTTCATCATATGATATTTCCTCCTCCTTTATAGCTCCTGGGATAGGTCCATAGTGAATTACCTCTTCGCTTGATGATAAAGTCAAAGAGCTCTTCTCTACCTCCACTGCATGTGGTTGCTCCCTGAACACCACATCATGGCTCGCTATGATCTTCTTTGCCTCTCGGTCATACAACTTATAGGCTTTCTTCTCATCACAATAGCTTAAAAAGATACATTTGGTGGTTTTTGGTTGTAGCTTGTTTCTCTCTTTGTCTGGTACATGTGCATAGCATTCACACCCAAACGTTCTGAAATGGGAGACAAATGGCTTCTTACCACTGTAAGCCTCACATGGTGTTTTGCGTTTCAGTGCCTTTGTATAGCTGCGATTAAGGATGTAAACCATAGTATTGATAGCCTCAGCCCAAAAGTGGTTTGGCAATCTAGCACCTTTCAACATACACCTCCCCATCTCCACGGTGGTCCACATTCGATGTTCAACAACCAAATTTTGCTGAGGCGTATGTGGTGTCATCGTTTGTTGCTTGATCCCTTTGCTCTTGCAAAAATCTCCAAACTCTGTAGAAACAAACTCACCACCACCATTCGATCTGATTTTCTTCACTTTTCTCCTTATTTCATTTTCAACAAGCTGCAACCATTCTTTCAATTTACCAAAAGCTTGAACCTCTTTGCGAAAAAAGTACACCCACATCTTCCTACTATAGTCACCAACAATCAATAAAAAATAGGCAGATCCCCCCAGGGCCTGTGTAGGCATCTTACCGCACAAGTGAACATGCACCAACTCTAGACGAGTGTTTGCTCTATTCTTAGTTTCTTGTGGGAATGCCTTTCTCTATTGCTTGCCCATCATGCAAGCGTCACATGGTTCTTTGATTTTTGCTACTGTAGGTAAGTGAGCAACCATATCTTTGTAACAAAATAATACAATGTCTGTGCTCAACAGATAACAGGATCTCCTACGCAAGAGAGAAAACAAGATAGTATGGAGAATCAAAAATTATATTACTATAGAACTGATACAATAGATGGCACTGCCTCCCAACCATGCACTCTTGTGAAAGAACCTTCGATGGCATGTTGGAAATAGTAGAAGACGGAGGTTGGATGCTAAGGAATCAGGGTTGCATGTAGCCTAGTTGGCGGTGTGCCAACTCTATCTGAAGCTGTCCAACCATCAGACCACACATGGGCCCCATCTGGTGTCCAAACTAGGACCTACCAGATAACCGAGCTAGTCAAATGCCTTCTCCTCATATGGGGGGCTTGCAAGTAGAGTTAGCTGGTTCCCGCGTAGTTACACGAGAGTGGAGCATTGATATCTAGCACCCCCTCAATGTCCACCTGCAAGTGAACTTACTTTTTCGGCCCAATGCCAAGTCGATGAAGATGCCTCTCTAGCAAGCCTCTTCCAAGAGCCTTTGTGAAGATGTCTACAGCATTCTCTGTAGTCGGACAGTACACCAAGTCGACCTCTCCATCCATGATGAGCTCACGTACAAAGTAATATTGAATCTCAATGTGTTTTGTGTGAGCGTGGAACACCGGGTTCTTTGCAATCGCCATGCAACTCTGATTGTCACATGATAACTACGTACTAGGCTTGTTCTGCACACCCATGTCCCCCGAAATCCTCCTCAACCACACTGTCTCGCAAGAAGCAAAGCATGCAGATTTGTACTTGGCCTCGGTAGAAGAAAGAGGGATGCGTCAATTTTACGAGCAAAAACCTATGAGCAGGTTTATCCGAGCGTGTTTTTCAAGAGATTTTTAAAAATATTTTTCTTTAGGAAACATGGTTTTTACACTTTTATTTTCACTAGAACTAGATCCCTTTATCATAAAACTATACAGACTAGTCACTCATTCATTTTTACACAACATAATTTTCTTATTTAGAGACATCCCTTTATACCCCTGTTATTACCTTAAAAAAGTGTTGATTCCTTTAAGAAACATTCCTCATAATCACTCTCAATGTAATAATACTATGCATATATAATTACTTATTAACACATTTATATCATATGGCAATATCTTTTTAGTGTTTTTATAGCATATTTATGGACATGTTTCTAAAGAAGTTTAAATTACTATAAATAAGTATTAACTTGGGCTTATATATCACTCTCATAAAATACATGTAATATTTAATACTATATATGAAAGATTTTCCAAAATATAACTCCATAGATGTGCTCAAATGGGGTGTTTTGATCAATTTGAGTGGTTGAATGACTATATTTGGACATTGGATATGAAAGTTATGTCACTTTTAAAAGTGCTGTCCAAGGTAGTTTCGCCAGCGAAACTACCTTGGGAGACTTGCTTCAAAGGGGTTTCGCTGGCGAAACTACCTGGATGGCTTGCTTCAATGAGTTTTCTTTGAAGAAACTCCTTCATGAAGATAGGTTGAGAGAGGGTTTTCAATGTCATCCCCTATTAAGTAAAAGTTGTAAGAAGGATCATAAGGGAATTTTCATAGAGAAGTCTACTGTACATGTGGGTTTCTTCAAAAGCCATCCCATTATGCTCTCACCATTCCTACAGATTCACCTAAAGATTTTTGTATAAAATAGGCATTGCTATAATACTTTGCATATTTCTAAGTGAAACTATGTTTTCTTCTGATCGATTTTTGCCATATTTATGCATAGTTGGAAGCTTTTTTTTTCCTTCGCTCGGACGCTCGGAAGATTTCGCTCAAAAAATGCTCGTCCCCAAGAAAGAGCAACTGTGGGCTGCTTCTTACTGACCCATGACACAACTCCAGATCCAAGTGAGAAACAATACCCTGTCATTGATCTCCTGCTATCCACGTCTCCTGCCCAATCCAAGTCACAGAATCCGGTCTCGATGTTGCCCTTGTTATAGGTGATGCCATAACCAAGTGTGCCTTTGATGTATTTCAGCACCCGCATCCCTGCTCTCTAATGGTTCTCCCGGGGCTTATTGGAAAACTTGCTTAGTACACCAGTCACAAAATTGATGTCCGGCCGTGTGTTGCATAGGTAAATCAAGCTGCCCATAGTCTAGTTGCAAGGATGGCAACTGTAAGAGTAGTCATTGCTATGGCTGCATCAAAGGGATGGTCTTTACATCAGATGGATGTAAAGAATGCCTTCTTGCATGGTGATTTGCAAGAAGAGGTCTTTATGGAGCAGCCACCAGGTTATGTTCATATTGTTCATCTTGAGTTTGTTTGCAGGTTGAAGAAAGCCTTGTATGGCTTGAAGCAAGCACCTAGAACATGGTCTGACAAGATAGGACAGTATCTTGTCACTATTGGCTTTCAGATTTCCAAGGCAGATTTCTCACTTTATGTGAGAAAAACAGAGAAAGGTATTATGATGCTTGTCATTTATGTTGATGATTTGATCATCACAGGTGATAGTGATGAAGATATCCTTCATGTGAAAATGCTATTGAAGCAGAAGTTTGAGATGAAGGATTTGGGAGAGCTACATTATTTCTTGGGCGTTGAGGTGATTAGATCACCAAGTGGGATACGGCTCTTGCAGAGGCAGTATGGATTGGACATGCTGTCCAAATATGGGATGACAGGCTGTAAGCCTATTTCAGTTCCTTTGGAGCATAATGTGAAGCTAAGCACAGATGCAAGTGAGCTTCTAGAAGACCCTACTATGTACAGATGCATAGTAGGAAGTTTGATTTATATGACTATTACCAGGCTAGATTTGAGCTATGCTATTGGATTGGTAAGTCAGTTTATGCAGGCTCCAAGAAAACCGCATTTGGATGCAGCTAGATGCATACTCAGGTATGTGAAGTCCACATTGCAGTATGGACTATTTTATGAGGCTAGAGTTCAGTGCAGTTGCATGGATACACTGATGCTGATTGGGCTGGTAGTATTTCTGATAGACGATCTACCAATGGATATATTTTCTCTTTTGGGAGTGCTGCAATCACTTGGAGCAGCAAGAAACAGCCTATAGTTGCCTTGTCAAGCACAGAGGCTGAGTACAGGGGTGTAGCAATGGCTGCATGTGACGTAGCTTGGTTGCATAAGCTACTCTATGATATGCATCAGTCTACAGATGGGCCAGTTGTCATTTATTGTGACAACATGAGCAGTATACACTTGGCAAATAACCCAGTCTATCATGCTAGAATAAAGCACATTGAGGTGCGTTATCACTATGTGTGGGAGAAGGATTTACTAAGTCTTATTGATCTAGTTTATGTCAGCATAGAGGATCAGGTAGCTGACATATTCACAAAGGCATTGGGCACAGAGAAGCTGCGCAAGTTCAGAGACCTGCTTGGTGTGTAGGAATTGGGATTGTGAGCTCGAGGGGGAGTGTTGAGATATCGAGCTCCACTCATGATATGCCAGGGTGACCGTTGTGCATTTATGTCACCGACTTGTTAGCTGCAGATGCGGTTGGTAGCCCATGAATAATAGCTGGATGACAACTATCCTTATGTACTCTAGTTCATGGCTTAGTTAGTATGCCACCTTAGTTAGCTGAGTTTGGTTTGAGACCCACATATAGGGTTCTTCTTTTTCTTTGTACAAGAGTTCTTTTGGCTTTCACAACTAAGAAGAGGAAAACTGTTTTCAGCCTCCACCTTTGTGTGTATTCCCCCATTGTGTATGTGAGAAAGCCACAAGTGAGACTCCTTCCTTCTCTCCCACTATCTTCACAAAAAATTGATATTAGTGGCAACTGGAGTTCTTGTTTTCCTCGTATCTTCATACAATTTCTGTGCAAATGTCTTATCTAGCTTTCTTTGATTTGTGAACAATAAAGCTCGATCAATAAGCATTGTGGCCACACTGAATTTTGAAAATCCCCAAATGTACCCCTCATCCTTTGGAGGATGTAAGTCTGCCACACTTATAGAAAAGTCTGCGAGACTTGTATCTTCTTCTTGTGGATCCTCCTAATCATCACTATCCAATTTTTTGCTTGGTTTTAAATAACCTGCACTTGAATGATCTACACGTGGAGTAGGAGATATTTTGGTTCTCTTTCTAGGAATAGCTGTGGAACTTGAATCTGCTCCATGATCACTCCTTCTTGTTCTTTTAGTTGCAGCAGTCAATGGTGTAGATACAGTTGGAGATACTATAGTTACTGCCATAGATATCGTAGTTACTCTTGTCGGAGATACCATATTTATCGCCACAGATATTGGCGGTACAACTTGAGGGCTACATGTTATAGATGGTGTACTTACTAAGAGTGCTCTCAATGGAAACAAGAATAGAAGAGGGAGAGAGAGAAACAAAAAGACACACAAGTTTTGGTGGGTGTAGAACACCCTAATCTTCTTTTTCATTCATTTATATATGTGTTTGAGTACTATACATAACCGGGGTAAAGGCACAGTAACCTTAAACCCCCACAACCTCCCACTTAAAGGCCAATGTGCCTTTAAGGGAGAACAACCAGTGAGCATACTATCCTATGCCCATCATACATGACAATACTCAAATCGCTGACTAGGTAGACTCTTTGTCAGCATATTTGCAGGGTTATCATCTGTATAAACCTTGACAAGCTCTATGCACTTGTCCTCAAGTACCTCCTTGATGAAATGGTACCTGATCTCAATGTGTTTGGTCTTTGCATGAAAGACCAGATTATGTGCTAGCTAAATAGCACTCACGGAATCACTATGCAATGTCAGTATACCTGTATGAATCCCCAAATCTCCCACTAGTGGATCAAGCCATATAGCCTCCTTGCAACCCTCTATGGCTGCAACATACTCAGCCTCTGTGGTAGACAAAGCAATGCACTTCTATGTGTGAGACATCAATGACAGTGCACCACCTGTGCAAAGATGAACACATAACCAGAAGTGGATCTCCTACTATCCACATGCCCTGCATAGTCGAATCTCTGTACCCAAATACACGCATGTCTCCTCTACCAAAGTAGATGCACATCTCCTTCGTACCCTTCATGTACCTCATGATGTACTTAACTACCTCCCAATGCCTCTTTCCTGGATTAGCCATATACCGGCTAACAACTCCCACTGCAAATGCAATGTTTGGTCTAGTAGCTATCATAGCATACATGACTCCCAACCGCTGATGCATAAGGAACCTTGGCCATCATGGCCCTCTCCTCATCTAATTTGGGACTATCTGTATGACTCAGTTTCACATATGGAGGCAATGGAGTACTCACTGCCTTCCCCCCCTCCATATTGAAATGCTGCAATACTTTTGTAGCATACTCCTTCTATGAAAGCCAAACGAGTTTCCTACTCCGATCACGCATGATGCGCATACCAAGAATATGGCCTGCAAGTCCGAAATCCTTCATATCAAAGACCTCATGCAACTTGGCCTTTAATGCATCTAGCTCATAAGTATTCTTGCTAGCCAATAGCTTATCAGCCACATATAGTGCTAGAATTATTAGGCTATTATCCTTAGCCCTTTTAGGGTAGAGGCAGTGATCAATTTCACTCCTTCTAAAACCCTAGGACCGAATGAAAGCATCAAACTTTGGATACCATCATCTAGGTGCTTGGTTAAGACCATAGAGACTCTTTTTCAGCTTGCAAACTAAATGCTCTTTGCCCTTTTCTTCAAAGCCTTCTGGTTGCACCATGTAAATTTCCTCATGCAGATCCCCATGCAAGAAAGTTGTCTTGACATCCATCTGAATAAGCTCCATATCTTCTACTGTCACTAGTCCAAGCATGCATCTAAGTGTGGTCATCTTCACAACCTAAGAGAATATCTCATCAAAGTCCACACGCTTCTCTTGCTTGAACCCTTTAGCGACCAAACAGGCCTTGTACCTAGGCACATCATCACCTATAACCTTCATTTTGTAGACCCATTAACATGGCAATGCTTTCTTTCCATGTGGCAAAGAAACCAAGCCCCAAGTCTTATTCTTCATAAGTGAACTCATCTTTGATTGCATAGCATACTCCCACTTGTGTTGATCCTCGTGCGTCATAGCCTCTCTGTAGCAAGAAGGCTCCCTGCAATCAATAAGCATCACATAGTCTACCCCTAGAACAAACCTATCAAGTGGTCTAAACACTCTAGATGATCTTCTGGAGGGCATTTCAGCTTGCTGTCCCACCTGTATATCAGCCACATTTGACTCATCATTTCCACCAATAGATGATCCATCATCTACCCTTGATTGTATACCTGTGGGAGTACTTGGTGGTACCATTTCTTGCACATTTGGTGCATGAACAGCTTGCTATCTATCAACATATGCAGGTGGATTCACATCCTGGAAAGTGATTCTCCTCATTTCCACATCCCTCATGGGTACCTTATGCATCTTCTTCTCATTGAAGACTACATCATGGCTATGTATGATCTTCTTTGCTTCTGGATCCTAGAGACGATAGCCCATCTCTCCACTTTCACCATAACCTAGAAAGATGCATTTCCTAGACTTAGGATCTAGCTTCTTTCGAAGCTCTTTTAGCACATGTGCATATGCCTCACACCCAAATATGTGCAAATGAGAGTAAGAGGGCTTCTTGCCACTCCATGCCTCTTTAGGAATACCACCATCCAAACTCTTACTAGGTGATCTATTGATCACATGCACTGCAGTCTTCATTGCCTCAGCCCAAAAACCACCAGAAAGACTTGCATTGGAAAGCATGCATTGCAACCTTTCTTGAATGGTAGGTTCATCTTTTCTGCAAGTGGATTTTGCTCTGGAGTATGAGGGGATGTGAGCTCCCTCTTAATCCCACATGTATTATAGAAATGCTGAAAGACATGAGAGAGATACTCTCCACCATTGTCAGTTCGTAGGCATTTAAGCATTCTACCTGACTGATTCTCAACCAAGGCCAACCATTTTTGAAATACCTAGAATACATCACTCTTCCAAGCTATAGCATAAGCCCACACTTTCCTAGTTGCATCATCAATGAATGTCACATAGTATTCAGCCCCGCCTAATGACCGTGTAGGCATGGGACCACATACATCTAAATGCACCAAATCAAGCTTTTGAAACTCTTTCTTTCCCCTTTTTTAATGGGCTGATTTAGCCTGCTTCCCATAGAGATAGTGCTCACAAAATTCAAAATCAGAGAAACTCAAATGCGGTACATAACCCAAATGGCATAAGAGTTTCATCCCATTTTGGCTCATATGGCCCAACCGGCAATGCCATAAAGAAGTGCTTCGCTGCTTGGTTATTTCAACAACATGATCAAACACCCCTGATACATGTAAGGGATACAAAGTCCCACACTTGGCACCCCTAGCCAAAAGCATAGAGCCCTTTTGAATTTTCCAACTGTGAAAGCTAAAAGTGGTGTGAAAACCAGCATCATCTAGCTGACCCACTGAAATAAGACTCTTGGTCAACTTAGGCACATGTCTCACATGTTTCAAAACAAATGCAGACCCATTTGCAAAAGAAAACTTTGTCACCTGCTTCCACTATGTCACATGCATAGTCATTTCCAAGATGCACACAACCTGTCTTTCCACTATCATAAGTGGAGAACCATTCCCTATGGTGAGTAACATGGAATGAACCACCAGAATCCAAAATCCAATCCTAGGAATATGCATCATCTGAAGTGGTAAGCTGCAAATAAACTAGACATGAAGAGAATGTCATTGTCACTATCATGTGTGACTGCATTGATCTCCTCAATCTTCACTTTTCCTTTGTCCTCCCTTGGACTCCCTTCTGATTTGCACCCCAATTTGCATTCTTTTTCTTATCCTTTTGCTCTCTTTACAGCTTGTAGCAATAATTTTTCATATGGCCCTTCTTGCCACAGTGGTAACACTCAATGTTCTATGCCCTAGATTTGCTACGAGACTTCCCTCTTTCTTAGTACTTCCCCCTGAGCTGTGATCTACCCCTCTGCACATTTAAGGCAGCATCCTGCTTGTTGTTGTCCATAGACTCGCAAGTGAACTTACTTTTTCGGCCTAATGCCAAGTCGATGAAGATGCCTCTCCAGTGAGTCTCTTCCAAGAGCCTTCGTGAAGATGTCCGTAGCATTCTCTGTAGTCGGACAATACACCAAGTCAATCTCTCCATCCATTATGAGCTCGCGTACAAAGTGATATTGAATCTCGATGTGTTTTGTGCGAGCGTGGAACACAAGGTTTTTTTGCAATCGCCATGCAACTCTGATTGTCACATGATAACTGCGTAGGCTTATTCTACACTGCACCCGTGTCCCCTAAAATCCTCCTCAACCACACTGCCTCACAAGAAGCAAAACATGTTGATTTGTACTCAGCCTCGGTAGAAGAAAGAGCAATTGTGGGTTGCTTCTTGCTGACCCATGACACAAGTCCATATCCAAGCGAGAAACAGTAACCTGTCACTGATTTCCTGCTGTCCACGTCTCCTACCCAATCCGAGTGATAGAATCCGGTCAAGATGTTACCCTTGGTATAGGTGATGCCATAATCAAGTGTGCCTTTGATGTATTTCAGTACCTGCATCCCTACCCTCCAATGGTTCTCCCGGGGCTTATTGGAAAACCTACTTAGTACACCAGTCGCAAAGCAGATGTCGGGCTACATGTTGCACAAGTAAATCAAGCTGCCCATGCATGATCATGAAGAATAAAAGCATAGTCCCCTCCCTCACCTTATCTTTCTTGCCTGCCTCTCCTCTCCATCCACCTATCATCACCCTGTGCCTCTTCAAGACACTTGGGTTCTTCAACACGGATCACCTCAGTCATCAAAGCATAGTTGAGCAAGTGTTCCTATGCCCTTCTTTGCTTCTCTAATCTCTTGGACCGGTGGTGTTTGGATGGTTCCTCCTCAATGGCTGGAGGCTCTTTGCTGTCCAAAAGCTGCTTTACCCACTTTGGAAATGGCCATTGCCATTGTGGTTCTGCAGGCTCTTCTTCCTCTTCTTTATCTTGAATCCTCCCAAGCACTGTTGGGGGAGTTCGGTTTGCTGTTGGTGGTTGTACCGGATGGATATCCTAGTCTTGGTTGTCTGGGAAGGAAGCATCCTCCTCTAATTGATGCGGCTGTTCTGAGAAGACCACATCGCGACTTACTATTACCTTCTTGGTAACAGGATTATAGAGATGGTAACCCTTCGCCTCTTCACTATAGCCCAAGAAAATACATTTCTGGCTCTTCGGTTCCCATTTGGTCCTGTTAGCATCAAGGACATGCACAAAACAGTCACATCCAAAAACTCTGAAATGTGCAGCGGAAGGTTTCTTACCACAAAAGGCCTACAGTGAAGTCATTCCATTCACAGCCTTCGTGTAGCTATGATTCAGAATGTCAACTACCGTGTTACATGCTTCAGCCCAGAAAGTCTTTAGCAAATCTTTCCCTTTCATGTTTCTACCACTTGATCTCGTGACTTTTGCAGTAACTTTTGAATTCACTTGATGTGAACTCTCCACCTCTGTCTGATCTTAACTTCTTCACCTTCCTCCCGGTTTCTTTCTCGACCATTACATGCCATTCTTTGAACTTACTAAAAGCCTCATCTTTAGTCTTCAGGAAGTATATCCATATCCTTCTACTATAGTCGTCGATCAGCGTCATGAAGTAGTAGGAACCACCCAAAGCCTCCATCTCCATCTTTCCACAGAGGTCCATGTGAACGAGCTCTAGAGAAGCCTTTGCCCTGCTGGCCTCTTTAGGAAAGGGCTGCCGATGCTACTTGCCCATCATGCAAGCTTCACATACATTGGGCAGATCTGTAATTTCTGGTAGGTTTGCAATCATTCCACTTTTATGCATCTCCTTTAAAGAACTAAGCTTTAGATGACCAAACCTTTCATGCCATAGCTTAGTGTTGCTCACATCAGCTCGAGCACTGAAAGCTGAGAGTTCGTAGATGTTATTGTGCTGTGTACCTTTACCAATGAACTTCCCTTGAAGATCCAAAATCTGTGCGCCATTCTTATCGAAGTGAACTTTGAGGTTCCGATCCGTGATCGCAGAAACGGACAACAAGTTTCTCTTGATATCTGGTACATAAAGAACATCGGACAACTATTTTACAACTCCATCTGACTTGAGAGCAATCGTACCTTTTCCTTTTGCTGGACATTTTGCATCATTGCCGACTACTACCAGGATGTCATTCCCTACCGAATGTAGAGAGGTATACTAATCCTTTCGACTAGTCATGTGGCACGATGCACCACTGTCAATAATCCAAGGTTCTTCCGTAGGTACATGAACTGCCTCTGTGCAAATCTCCTCAATTGCTATAAACAGCTCTACTGGTACTGCCTGCGTGCTGTTGTTGGGACTCTTTCTTTACTCCGTTCTTCTCATCTGCAATCTTCTTCCGGCACTCATTCTGCTTATGCCTTGCCTTGTTGTAATAGAAGCACTTGATCTTCTTCTTTCTCTTTTTATCATCAGAAGAAGATGGGTTGCCAGAGTCCTTACCCTTACCTTTCTTTGATCGAGCCGAGAAAGCCGAATCTTCTCCAGTCCTCATCTTTTGATGCATCTCCTCCTCCAGAAGCATCACGCTGAAATCCTCAAAGTTGAGGGGTGGATTTCTGTTCTGCATATTCAGCACTGTAACAAGACGTCGTACTTTGGTGGGAGAATCCGTATGCACCTTCGTGCTAGATTCTCATTGGTGATGGTGATGCCAATCACAGTCATCTAATCGCACAGATTCTTCACCCTGGTGATGAACTTCTCTGCCGTTTCAAACTTAGTTTCTCATTCGCAAGTTGAGCCTCCAGATTCTGAATCCGCATCTGATTCATGGCCTCGTACTGATTTTTCAAGACCGTCCATGCCTCCTCCGCTGTGGTGACATGTTGAATTAAAGCCATGATAGAATCACTTACACTGTGGACAATAGAACACAGCGCATCTGCATTTCTTCTTGTCCATGCAAGAATCTCATCCGCACTTGGTACTATCTGTTGTGCTGCATTCGCTAGATTCAGTCTCGCAACTGGCTTCAGGTCCACCCCAGTAGTAGTATCCCAAAGCTCATATGTGCTGAAGATGGTCTTCATCTTGAACTTCTAGAGTGGATAGTTAGTGCTGTCCAACTTTCCGCTTTCGCCGAACGATGGGATTCGCAGTCTTGCGAGTTGGGCCATCTCTCACAATTTGCTCACAAACAAAAACACACTACCAAATCTTCTTGCTAGAGCCCAAGCTCTAATATCATGTAAGAAAACAATACAACGTCTATGCTCAACAGATAATAGGATGTCATATGCAAGAGAGAAAAGCAAATAGTATGGAGAATAAAAAATTTGATTACTGTAAAATTGATACAATAGTTGGCGCTGCCTCCCAGCCATGTGCTCTTGTGTGAGAAGCTTCAATGGCGTGTTGGAAACAGTAGAGGACGGAGACTAGATGCTAAGGAATCAGGGTTGCTATAGCCAGTGATGATTATAGGCTTCACGGGCTTGCTCTTATATAGCCACCAGTCATAGTCGGTTAGACTCAATTGGGAGACCGACCCAGTCCGCCCAAACCAATTGACTGGAGGTCAGTCCCGAAATAGGCCACTGACTACACAATAGAACCATCCGTGCAATCTAATATTTAGCCACCATCAAGCCTCCCTCATTAATTAGTCCAGTTGATATGGCCATTTCAACTAGGCACACTTTAAGCATGCTAAAAGAAGAAGCAAAATCTTCTCTAGCACACAAATTGAATTGTATGGCCTTTTGTAGATCTGGGAAACATGTTCTTGTACAAACTGTAAAACAATGAAAACCAGATCAGAACTATGAGTGTGTAATGAAATAGAGCATAAATTGTAATGGGGAGAGCCTTGCAGAGATCCTCTTACATCATAGACGCAAGTGCAGCAATGGATCAGAAATTTTCTAATATCTCATATGTCACTTGATAGACTGGTAATTCTGGTGTACACAGGCAGAATGCAACAATATAGGAATTGCCTATGCCATAACTGTTAGTTCCAAATGTCTTTAATAGCCTACATAGACAGAATGCAACAATACAGGAATTGCCTATGCCATAATTGTTAGTTCCAAATGTCTTTAATAATCCCAAAAAGATACTTCCTTGCAACTTGAACCTGGTCTCTAGGAGCAGCCATTGAATGTAAACACCAAAACAAGCTAAGCGTTTATGGGAACCACTTGTTGCTTGTTCAAGTGAAGTAGTGAAACAAACAACAATGAAGAAAACATGTCCTCTAGCTCTCGTGTGCGTGAGTTAATCCAATCGAATCTCGTAACAACAGCACAATACTATGTGCAAAAATTCAAAGCTTTGAAGCAATTGCATTCAAGAGATGACATGATTGTTGGACAGGTAGATGATTACTTCTTTGTAACAGAATTTCAAATTAGAGGAATCTAGTACGACCACAACTTGTTGTGGATCAAGGATGCTCTAGCCCTTACAAAATCATCGCCAATGGAAATTGCAATTTTCATTGATAAGTTCATCACAACAGATATCACACAATTGGAACTACAAGAAAAGGACATTCAGGTGCACAAGCACCAAAAAACATGTCGTAGAACAAGAAAATGGTGCAGATTCGGCTTCCCAAGACCACCAATGCCTGAGACAATGGTTCTCTTTCCATTGCAGGATGAGGAGTAGCAGCAAGTGAACACCAAAGATATGAAGCACATTATGAATATGTTGGAAGAAACACAGATTGACAATATGGAGTATGACACATTTCTTAATCATTTAGGCATAACAGAAAACCAATACATCATTGCCTTGTGGTCAAGGCTTACACAGCCCACTGTGTTTTTAAAAAGGTACCCAAAAGACATTTACACAAACAACTTCTACCCAAAACTGTCAAAGCTTTGGGGAGCAAACACGGACATACAATTCATTGTGAACCTCATGGAGCAGCAGCGTATTGCACATCATACATGGCAAAGCCAGACAAAGCAACAGTAGAGGCAGTGAAATAGGCAATAAATTAGTGTGTGAGAGACGGAGCACCAGCAAACAAAAGAGTAAGGAAAATGGGAAATGCAACATTAAACACACAACACATCAACGCACAACAAGCTATATACCTATCCCTTTCATTGCCCCTGCATAGTAGCACAAGAGAGTTCATGTGCATAAACATCAGCAAACTAGAAGAGCGCACCCTCTTGCTAAAGTGAAGATGGCAACTAGAACAGATGGAACCCCAAAGTACAAACATACTTTTCGATGACATAGTGACAAAGTACAAGAATAGAAATGCAACATTGGAAGACATTTGCCTGGCACAATTTGCAAGCCAATACACATGCACTGCAGGCAAAGCAAAGAAAAGGAAAAGACTAAAGATAATAAGATTCAACAACCACTCAAAAGCAAAATACCCTAAAAACCACTTTAAAGAGATGTGCATACTATACCTGCCATTCCTCATGAGCGAGCACTCCATAAACACCGACACAGAAACATGGCATGAAAAATACGCAGCGAATGAGCAAAAAATAGAGAAAAACAAAGGTCGATATAAAAAAACAATACATCCAATTGAAGAACAGGAAGGATCCCATACTAAATCTTCATCATCGACAACTTCTGCAAGTTCATGGCACTAGTGAGGCCAATACGACCTCCAACTCGACATTCCCATGAACTCAAAAGAAAAGAAATTCACAACAACACCTATGCAAACAATAGAACAAATGCCAAATAAAGAATACCAAAGGTTTTTTAGAAATCTGAATGACAAACAATGACTCATAATGGAGGACATATTGCTAAAGAAAAGAAAGGATCCAGCAAAACCAATACATATTTTCCTTTCTAGGAACGCAGGAACCGGCAAAACATATGTGTTACTCTTGATTGTACAAGCACTCCTCTGACACTACTCGCATAGAGATACAAGGGATGCATCACAACAAGGAGCATTGCTTCTAGCATACACTGGCAAAGTGGCGAGAAACATTGGACGAAATACGATACACGCAGCTTTGCATTTGCTGTTGATCCTTGCTAACTACACGGGCCTAGCACCAGACAAGCTACGAACACTGTCCATACTATATGAAAGCCTGGAGCTGATAAGTAATCGGTGAAATTTCACTAGTGGGCCACGCCACGTTCATAGCTTTGCTGATATGCGAATGCGAGAAATAAAGCACAACCACGTTGAACCATTCAGTGGTGTTGATGTGCTACTGTGGAGCGACCTTTGCCAAGCTAGCCCAACTAAAGACACCTAGATCTTTAACAACAAAGACACAAGAACAACCATCTCAACTAACTTCTGGAAAACACAAATCAACTACTATTAGTTGATGAACCATTGAGACAAAAAAACAGTCAATACTTAGACATCATCAACAAATTAAAAGTCGGCAACCACACTGACCGAGACATTGAAACACTCAACAAACTATACAATAGACAACCTTTGCAAAAGGAACACATTCCACACCTTTTCTACACAAACGCTCTAAAAGACAAGCACAACGATGAGGTCTTCACGATACTACAAGGACAACCTCATATCATACAAGCAAGAGACCAAAGGAAGAAAAGTTGTAAAAGTTCAATCAAAATACCAGCAGACCCGAAAGGGAAGTTGTATATGATGTTGGGATCTTTCTTTTGGAGCTCCTTGAAGTGGGCCTAAGACCATCATTGTTCCATGGGCATATAGAGGGGATGTATTTGCCATTCAAGGGGTGCACTATGATAGTAGTGCCAAAATTGCTCCTTCTTCAAAAAGGGGATGCGCCAGTGGACTTAAAGACTTGCATCCATGTCGATGAGGTGAATAGGTGCATCTACAGCTAAGTTGTAGCTACCACATATGCACTTTGAGTTGGATTGCCTCCAGTCATTGAAGGATTGAGTGATAAAAGTAGTGAGGGGATGAACTTCCATTATTTCATACAGATGAAGGTGGGAGCCTTTGAGTTGGGCCTTCCAGTGATGCATGAGAGCACTATCAGGTAAGTCCTGGAAGGACTAGAGGTCGGGTTGCCACTGTACATCTTCTGGCAGTGATGAAGGGGGTGCTAGAGGAACATCATTATCAACATTTGGCATGGGGTGGTCCTCCTCTGCATGCCCTACAGTTGAAAGGTTGATCGGCCTATCAACTAGATTTGCCTCGTCTAGTAGGTCAACAAGAGCATTAGATGACAGGGACTAGGGAGGTCTTGTTTTGTGTGATGCTAGTGTTGGAGGCATTGGAGAAGTACACAAGTTGGTTTGTGCAGGGAAGGGGAGGTGACATAGGGTTAACGGGTGGCTAAGGGGGGTGTGCGGGATTTGTGGGGGGTGTGGGATCGGGGCTAGGAATATCCATGGGTGGGAAGTTGGCATTGACGACTGAGATGGCTTCCTAATCATCCTCCTCGATGATATGCTACATGGATTTTATCAAAATTGCTCACCAAGGACTCGTGAGTCTTGGGGAGCTTGTAGCACCTTGTTGAACAAAATGATGATGCCGAGGGGGCGGTAGGTCATGGAGTGATAGGCACCTAAATGGCTATGAGTTTGAATTACTGAAGTTTGGTCATATGTATGTATCCAGTCAATGTTGTCATGTATGCTTTCAAGACTATAAACCCATGGGCTCAATTCTTCGAGCTTGGCTTCCTACCTCACGTCATCATTCTGTGGATAATTGGTGGACTCGGTGATTATTCGACACCATGCCTGGAAGTTTAAGAGAATGGGGTGAGCGGATAAGGTTTGAAGATCAGAGGGAAGATAGGCTGGTAGGCTAAAGCTCTAGTGAAAAGTAGGACATAGCAAGAATGCAGAGACAGGGATTTTGGTGAAGGATGGTCAGGAGTGTGTTGGGTGGGAGAGGGGTGGTGGGATGAATGTGTAAGATAAGATTCTGTGCATGAAGTGCATCTGTAGGGTTAGGGGGATTGTGCATGGGGGATAGTGTGGAGGTGGCAAGCTGTGTGGAGACCTCCCTATACATGGTGAACTCCTGTTGCCCCTTGTCTCCCAGTGTGGACTCCTCAGGGCGTCTAGAGGTATGAAGCTACTCATTTTTAATCTACAAGGCGATGGTGAGGGTTCACTCCTATGAGAGGAGGTCCCGAAGTGTCTGGATTTGTCAGTCATATCCATCCCTATGCCTTCCGTACATTGCCTTGGCTTGTGTCCGCCATTGCTCTTCTGTGGTTCTGAGGCTTGATTCTGCCTTGTCCAACTGGTCCATCATGGTTTGAACTAGGGATTTGTTGGCAGAGAGCTCATCCTTGAGCTTTGTAATAGTCACCTCAAGGTCCTCGACCTTGGCCTTGTACTCCTCTTCTTTGTCAAGGGCGGTTTGCATGGTAACTTGTGCGACGATCATGAGTGTGTGGCTCTCACATGCCTTGACTTGAGCTTGCAGTAGAGAGGAGGATAGTTGGGAGGCGTGCTCTTGCCTCCGCTGCAAAATTGTGCATAGTACTTGAGCGAGTTGGGCCACGGCATCCAGTAATTGGAGCTCCATAATGTCTGCCTTCGACAATTATTTGGCAAACATCTCAATGTAACCTTGAGGCACCCGATACTCAAGTGCACTGCAAAAGTGTAAGGCTTCTGTGAGACCTGCCCATGGAGAGGAAGAAGGGTCATTGACAAAAGAAGACGGTTCTTGGGCTTGCATGGGGGTGTGGCTATAGTCTGGGGGCCAGAGGAGGTGGGAAGAATTGATTCTGCCCTAGGGTGGCAACCAATATCTATTGCATCCTCCGCTTGAAACATATCCACATCAATGGGGGCCTGGGATTGTCGCCTCCCTTTGGATTGACGGTTTGAGGCCTCAAGATCTCTCTCTTGCCAAGAATTCCTACAATTGAAAATATTCATATTGCTCCCTCAGTTGACTGTTGAGTGGCTGTTGAGCAGGGTGGGTTGATGGGGTCACACCCAGATGAGGCTTGAGCCTTTTGAAGTCAGCCACCAATGTCTCTTCTTTCGTTGAAACTTCTCATGTGGCTTCTTTGTCAGCTAGCCCAAACCCAACTTGCGGCTACTATTCCAACAAGTGGTGGATGACAGGCATGTAAAGCATTGGGATTGCCCAGGACATTTCCACGTGTTTTTAGGTCCTCCCTCATCTAAGTGCACAAATAATCTATCCAGTTTGTGACTTGCGGCTCTGCCAGTTTGGGGAGGATGTTTGACACTATAAACTAGTGGTGGTTTGTATGTTTGACCTGTCTCAATAGTTGGAGCACTCTTATCAATTTATCCAGTCCTCGCACTATGAGCTTTGAGAAGTTGATGCGGCCCTTTCTTTTCTTTCTGTCGTAGTTGTAGATTTTGATGAGGGGCTTGTCCAGCTTCTTCTTGTGCATATACTTTTTCACAACCACTGGTAGGCTTAAGGCTGCATGCACTACATCCACATCAAGGTGGTGGAAGTGGGGGGTCCCTATTGCATCTCAGAGTATGCAGGCATGCGAATTGGAATTGTAAGTGCTGATGAGCTCTCCAAGCAGCTTCATATTAAGGTGGCAGACCAGTGGCTTTAGACCTATCATTACCAAGGATGCTTGCACCTCTGGATCCTTCAACACTTGGTATGCGGACACGTTGTGGTAATAAAGGGTATAATCGTTGTGGTAATAGAGGGTATAATCTTGGCCCTCATAAATATATTTGGAGTGAATGGTGCAATTGTTGAGTTGCTAGAGCGTGGCTTTGCCGAGTGGAGAGTGTGCCAATGTCTTGATGACCTTGCATTCTCGCTCTGCTAGAGTTGGCATGCGCTTCTTGGATGGTCAAGAAGGTGGGATGGAAGCCATTACTATTGGCTCTTGAGAGGCCTACTGAGTACTCATCTCCTCCTTGGTTTGTAATTCGGTTGTAGGTACGTCGAAAGGCATCCTGATAGATCCTAAGGGAGTGCTCTGGGACTCAGATGAGCCGATGGGCAATGGATTGGTAGGTGTTGGATTGGGGGGGTGGAGGCCAAGTTCCCTTTAGAATTCTAAGAATTCTTTTTTAGGATCCATTGGGAAGGAGGACATGTGCATAATGAATGAATCTATGGTGGAGGAAGAGGCATAGGAAATTCAAATGGAGGCTGGTGAGTAGTGTGGAAGGGGGCATGAAACTATGGATATTTTGGCAGAAAATTGACAGAGTCTGGGTATTTTTGCTAATGCAATGATCCGGGGGATAAGGGGTCCTTTTATAGTTTTTAGTATCCCAACTTGAGGTTCTCCCACTTGCTCTAGACCTCCCACCTCTATTTTGTGACTGTAATTGGTTTCCATTGGTTGCATTATTTGGGGCTGCACGTGGAACGTAAGGTGTTCCATCCTCTTGGAATACTCCTAATTTCCACTATTTTAATGGGCTGTTTATGCATCACATTTTCATAGAAGGTCACACAATTGCTGCGAACAATCTTCCTAGCCTCTGGATCCCATAGGCAATATCCCGTCTCTCTTGAATCCCCATAACCAAGAAATATGCATTTTCTTGACTTTGGATCAAGCTTGCTCCTCTTCTCCTTAGGTATGTGTACATGGGCCTCGTAGCCAAAAACTCGAAGATGCTTGTAAGAGGGTGGCTGCCTGACCACACCTCCTCAGGGACCTTTCCATCCAACAGCCAACTGGGTGATTAATTGATCAAATGTACTGCTGCCATAACAGCTTCTGCCCAAAAACCATGTGAAAGGCTAGCATTGGAAAGCATGCTACGGGTTATCTCCTATATGGTGCAATTAATCTTCTCAGCAACACCATTTTACTCAAGGTTTTTTGAAGTAGTCACGCCTAGCATTGACCCCTGTAATTTATGCATGTACCTAGGAATCCATTCACTCCACACACTATTCACCCCTCTAGCTTGTGCATGTACCTAGCACTCAATCCTCTAATTTAAGCACACACCTAGGAATCCATTCACTCCACACATAGCCTCTAACCCCCCTCCTAACATCTCCTCTCATGCCACCACACCCCCTGCCACTGCTACCACACAAGCACCCACCACCACTCACATCGAGCTGGGAAAACCATACATGCTACCAAGACAATTAACTTCTACTACCTCCAATGTGGATATTGAAGCTGCACTTATCTAATAGCCAGCCCTATTCATTGACAAGACACTCCAAAGGCCTCCAAATGATCCTCTCATCCACGACAAGGAGTTTACATTTCCAATCCAAGAACATGACCAATTACAAGAGGTTAAACATTGACCATGACACAAATTGGCATCAAATAATCACATCCTTCCACGTCTTTGAAGATATAATGGATCTGAGCCATTTGAAGGGTAAAATTTTCATTTTCAACCATAGAATGTCCAATATAATGAAGATTCTAGTAGTGACAAAGTTTATTCAATGAAGTTTTTGGCAATGCCAGGTAGAATCCCCTACAACCACATGCGGATTTGAGACTAGCAAGAACCACTATCCTTGATTCCAAACTTGGGTTTCATTGACGACCTACCGTGATAAGGTCACCTTACTCTATGACCAACCCATTGTGGAGCTCTTTGGTACCGAGTGCACATGAATGTTGTATCTATTGTGAAGCTGGGTTAATGAGGGTTGGAAGCTGAGCTACCTAAGTACATGTGTTTTGGCTCAAAGAAAGCAAAGGGGGTGATGGGTCTACACTCACATATGTGAATTTGGGTGGTAAACATAGATCGGGTTGATCCTGGCTTAAAAATCTTGGTAGATATGCCATTCTTCCTTCCATTGCTCGATCATATGTGCCACATACAAGTGGGTGGTGCATTCGTATGCAAATTTATGCTACACCCATTTAGTGGCCTCTTGGATCGATCCACTTTTATACCCACCTCAATAGATGTCCATTAAATGCACCCATATTAATCATAACTCCATGATGGTGGTTGCTTATAGCTTTTCAATATACTTGATTAGGTTGTCAATGTTGATGGGTAGCCTCTTTATAGTTGGCATCCTCAATGCCGCTATACATTCAATAATGTGACCTAGCTTCTTCTCTATAATAATACCCTATTCATGGTTCATAGATCATGATCACGATCATTCCATTGTGAAGACTCATTGTGGCTAGAAGATAGTCCAATGGGATTACTCAAGCCACAGTACAAGGGGATGGGCATGGAGCTTCTTGCCTTGATAGCAAAGAAGGTGGAGGTTCGGAAAGTTTTTTCTCTAATGTCTTAGCATTTGTATTACAAAGAAGGTATGATCCTAGATTTCTTGTCACATGTATATTGAGGTATGTTTAAGAGGCCAATGAATGTTGGTGATACCATGCTTTTCTATTAGGTGCACCCATCATGCGAAATCTATACCTTTTGATTAGTGACATCAAAATCTCAACTCACTTGACAATGACTATGCTAGTGTGCATGCATAATCATTTGAGAGTTATGTGAGGGCATTTCTCATATGACAAATCATGTTTCAAGTTGTGATTGCTCTTCAAATTTCAATTATTGAAAAAGAAAGAATGCTTCATAGGTTTTCCTCTAAAAGTATACTTGCTCCACTCAATGTGTATTGAGCAATATTTGTTAAGATTGTTTGTTATGCATATCTAGATTATGAACGTTCCTTTCTAGTAGCAACTTATACTTGCTTTGTAAGCATAACTATACAAAAATCCATTAAAAATTTTCATTAAAGGAAATTTTATGCCCTATTATAGCCTTCATGTAGGTTGATTTCTACTCGATTGGTATAATATTTGTAGCATTCAAGTAATGAGATGTAGTATGATGGTAACAGTAATATGGCGAAATGCACAATTCACAACGACATACTAGTGTCTTCTATTCATATTGAAATAGTGGAACATTTCTTATAATGGTCATAGTTTCCACCAAAATAGTTTGAATAATAAAAGGCATATACGTGAATGCACATGTACATGTTAAGGGTGCAATGTGTTGTAGGATCTATTATATGCCTAAATGCAGATTTCTCTTTATTGAAGTGGGTAATCTAAGCGTTTGGGATTAGGATGGGTTGGAGTGTATTCACAATTTTGTAATGCATATTTGTTCCACACACCACCCTTTACCTATACGAGCATGCATGGGAGCACAAAGTTTTTTTTTTTTTTTTGGCAAAAAAGGACTAATATATTATAACGTGGGTTGGTTAGATCCAAAGAAAGGGTCAATACAAAATTTGGCCTAACACGTGGGTGGGCTACCCTCAGCCTACATTGGAGCCCAACTTTGATAATCAAGAGACTCTCATGTAATGAGGGAGGTGGGGAGGAGACTTGAGTCCACGGTTGGCTCAAACTGGCAGATGGCCATAGCAGGTGAGATATGAGGGGTGTCCTCCACGCTAGAAATGATGTGGCCCTATGTTAGGGCATCTGTCATCATGGCCATTTGGGAGGCAAGGAACTCAATAGTCTTCCTAGTGAAGCTCAAGGGAAATTTCACGGAGACTTGATTCTAACCATTCATGAAAATGAACCTGTGGTGAGTAGGCTATTACTGGAAATTAGGGCGTATATCCACGTAGGGAAAACGAAGTTTGATGATGAAGTAATATAAAAATGTTGTTCTTTAGTAAACTAGTTTTCCCCAATGAAGTCTTCCATAAAGACTTTTTGGGGGCAAGAATGCTTGTATATTTCGAGACTCTCCAAAATTTTTAATTAGAAGAAGAGTAGATGACTTGTGCACATTTGCCCCAAAATGTTGACGCATGATGGGAAGGCTCTTAAGTCCATTCGTAATTGAACACTTGTTTGTGTGAAGTGTACTTTTGATTGGAATGCTAGCTTTTAAAAACAAGGTGCTACGTTCATAATCAAACAAAGATTGATAAACCTTGACTTCACCTCACTTCTCACACTTCTCTAAACAACCAACATCTCCACTACCAAAGTGTGGCTTGTCCCAATAAGCATATGGCACAATGCAAAGTTGGGATCAACAAGCATGAAGAAACATTATAAAAACATTTTGGGCCCCCAACAATTGTTAATGTTCATATTACGGGGGGAAAAAGACTCTTACAAAAATCAATGAGTTCTTAGTGATGTTGAATTGTGTCTTCAAAGATGGAAACTCACATAATGACTAGTTTAAAACTTGAAGTTGATGTAGACACTCGAAGGCTGATGTGATTGGGCCCTTTTTTTAAACACTAGCTTGTTGCCTTATATATTTATTATGCTCTAAGGTGCCCAATGCATGAGCACTGGCCTTCAGGCCAATATATTGATTGGATCCTCCTCATGGTGGCATCATTGTTTAAAAGATGTCATGCACACATGATGAAGACAAAAGTTCTACTGGCTAGTAGCTCCCCTTAGGCGCCAATGTAACTCTTATCCCATGCATGCATTTTTTTTTTGGGGTTGCAATCATTGATAAATATTTTTTTCCTTGTTTTATTTGCTCCTTTAAAAAAAAAAAAAGGACCTTTTACAAATCTTGTGCTCCTTAGCAGGACGTTGTATCCCTCTTTAGGGCCAGCCACAAAGCATGGGAACATCAACATTTTTGGATATGTAATCTAAGAAGAAAACAAGAAGAAAAGTGATGGTCATAACTTACACCTAGTTCCACTATCATTCCTTCGCCATTACGCAAACATACATTGCATCTGCAAGGAAGGCGACATGCGGTGGCGAATGAATCTTAGTGTTGCATTAAAAAAAAAGAGAATCCTTAAGAAAAGCAAAGTGGGAGTTTAAGGGGGGCGGTGATGTGGTGATTCTACTACATTGAGGGTCCGTTGTAGTAGTACTTTAAGGGTTAAATGGTAAAGTGGGTGGGGAGAAAAAGGGTATAAGATTAAAAGAAGCCAAAAAGGTGATAGTAAAAAGATAAGGTAGGAAGAAGAGACAAAGTGAAGAATAAACTCCATGGCATGAATCTTCGTGCCAATTTCTTCAAAGAGTATAAAGAAAGAAATCATTACAAAAAGTGTGAGAGCTGGTGAGCCAACCTAGAGCACCATAAGGTAAGGGACATTTAAATTCAAGTGGAGCGGAAACTTTGCTCAATTCTTCGTTGTCACTTGATTTGTCCATACTCTTGCTCTTGCTCGAGTTATCCTTCAATTATAAATTTCTTATTTGCTCACGTTCCTTCATCCCCTTTGTGCTCATGATCTCCTTTGGATGCATACCTTGTTCTTTTTTTGGAGCCCCTTATGCTCATGATCTCCGTTGGATGCATGATTTGTTCAATCATGCATTTTATTTCACCTCCTTTTTGTTGGAGAACAACTGTATGAAATCGTGCAAGCTCAGGGTGAGCTAGACGTGTTCATGCTATTCTTTTCTTTCACCTTAGTCTTGGTTGCTTTTGCAATAAGAAAGACTCAAAGAAGTGCAAGGTATGGGTGTCCTTGACTTATTCATGCTCCTTGGTTCTTCTCTGACGGCCTAAAGTAGTGAGCAACTCTTTCTAGAAAATCACTTTTCAAAGGGGTAGGCAAACAAGACAATACAATGGTGCAAGGAAAGATGAGCTAGAGGCTAAAAGCATAAGTGGTAAATCAAAGTATTAAGATGAGGGGGGGTTCTAGTAGGAGCAAAAGTTCAATGCAAAGTCGAACATCATGATCCTTTAAACTCTCCAAATGGGTCCCCATGCTGAACTTGCCAACTTGCCTTGGGATGGAGATTTACGCTCATTCTAGGGGTGGGGGTTGGGGGCGCCTCGTGGCAGTCGGAGAATTAGTTAATGCATAGGTGTGGGGTGCCCTTGGCCAAGGGCACGAAAATCGAACGAGCTTTTGTTGCAGCCAGTTGCTGCTAAATGGTTGAACATCAAGCCAAGGACAGTTTTTGATCCATGGGGACGTGAATGATGATAATGTTAACGCACTGATGCCCGCGAAGGGGCGTAGGTCAATGTGGCAGCTGTGTGCGTGAAGTTGATTGGATCCTTTAAGGGCCAGTGCACACGCACATAATAGTGCGCAACAAGAGAGGAAGGCATTTTGTTCACGCGTTTGAATTCAAAGGAGGAGATTTAAGGTCATTAAATTTAGGCAAAAGTACTTAAGGATATTGAGAGCCTCAGTCAAGCCTTAGTTGGCATTGATAGATTGGCTCTTCAGCATCTCTGGCAGTTGTTCAAGTTTCTCAACTAGTGTGCAGAAGGAGCTGCAGGGTTCTGCACCACTCAGTAGTGGAACGTGATTGGCTGAAACAAAAATCGCGCATTGGTGCTCCTTTTGTGACCTTGAAAAATCAAATGCTTCATTTGCACACTTGTGCACCACCACGAATCTGGATTTTCGTGCTGAAGCGTCCCTCCCTGGCTGCGCATCTTCTGCAGCATGTGCACGGGGCCTAAAAGGGGGGCACCCATGAACGTGGATAGCCAATACCTTGGGCCGAACGTCCACCCATGCCTCTGTCAATCAAATATTGTTTTCATTCCTAACAATCTAACAAGGACTTGATTGTTGTACCGGTCCATCCGACGAAACACACACAACCCAGTCTGGTGCTCGCAAGGGCGAGCATGAGGTGGTGTGTAGGACCATGTGAATTAAACTATCTTTTTGTGTGAGTGTGTGTGTGTGTTTGGGGGGTGCTGGCCAATGTGACAAGGATTTGTGATGCTTGCAATTGTCCAACAGGAGAGTAGAAGCACCTCCTCCTCCACCATCTTCTTTTTCTTCTTCTTCTTCTTCTTCTTCTTCATTCTTTCATCTTCTTCTTCTTCTTTGTTGTTGCTACTCCTCGTCTTAAGCTCTCTCCTTTTTGATTTGTTACCGTTTTCCCGCCCTCCCTCTTTTCTATGCCTCAATCTTCATCACTCCTTGCCTCCCTCCCTTTTTCCTCTCCCACTTTTCCTCTTCTCAAGCTCTGATTTGTGTCTCTCCCAGCCTCTTTTCTGAGTTTTCCCCACCCAATTTCTCCCTTTCCGCTTGAGCTTCGTCTGTGTGCGTTTAGTTACCCTCCCATTTGCGTGAGCTCGCCCCAATCATCTCTGAGCTGGTGTCTATCTGCGACAGCGCCATCGAGCGAGCGAGCGAGCGTGCGCTTTCCTGATTCTCAGAAAACCTTCTAAGTTCTCATCCTCCTCCCCTCACACTTTCGAGGCCGTGTATTGTGTCTGTCGGTCTGTTTCGCTGCATCGTTTTGCGTCGGCCAGTCGGTCTTTCAGTGTGCCCAAACTGCCATGTGTTGATGCAATGACATTACAATGTCAATGCCCCCACAAAAGAGGGTGGACTTGCCCTTTGCTGTTAGGCATATATTCATCCCTGCTTGGAAAGAGGCAACATTTTGGAAGCAGCAGCAGCGAGGATGAGGCCAACGGACTTCTAGAGTGACGACTGTCGGCATTAGTCGTTTCCGAGCAGAAAAAACTAGAGTTTGATTTTGCTGAAGGGGACGGGATCGTGGTGCCAGCTTGCAGGAGAAGATCAGAGACGACAAGCAGTGGTTGGATTTGAGATCGACGGAATGCTATGGGAATCTGCTACGGGAAGGGCGTAGCAGTTGAAGAAGCCAAGGAGAATGGATGCGAAGACAGGCCAGCTGAAGCCGTTGTCGCGAACGGAAGCGCACCTGCTGCTCGCACTGCTCCTTACAAGTCTCCTTACCGAGCGTCCCCTTTTCGAGCTTCCCCTTTCCGTTCGCCTTTTCGATCAGATGGTACTTCTCCGGCGAATGGCACACCGGGAAGGTTCTTCAAGCGACCCTTTCCCCCTCCTTCTCCTGCGAAGCACATACAGGCTGCGCTCCGCAAACGATATGGGAAACCAAAGGAAGGACCCATCCCGGAGGGGCAGGAGCTCGAGAAGCCGCTCGACAAGAGCTTTGGGTATGCGAAGAACTTCAACATCAAGTACGAACTCGGCGAGGAAGTTGGGCGCGGGCACTTCGGTCATACATGCCTTGCAAAGATTAAGAAGGGAGACCTCAAAGGGCAGTCCGTCGCGGTCAAGATCATTGCAAAAGCGAAAGTATCTTGCCAAGCCTTAGATCTCCCGGCAGCTTCTGCCAGTTGCTGCGTGATGTTCTTGTTTTTTTTGAATGATCGTCAGCTTAGGCAGCGTTTAATCTGCTGTTTCAGATGACGACTGCCATAGCAATCGAGGACGTAAGGAGAGAGGTTAAAATTCTGAAAGCACTGACTGGGCACCACAATCTGGTCAAATTCTATGATGCTTGCGAGGACAACACCAACGTATACATAGTGATGGAGTAAGCTCGTGTTCCTGAAGATGGATATCAAGTACCCCCTTTGTCTGCGCGGAGTGATACAATATCCTTGTAGAGAATTAGAATGGAGGCTCTTTAGCGGCGACGTTAGATGCTCTGTTGTTCAATTCCGTGGAGATTTGTTGTTCCAGTGTGATCTTGCCTGGAGACGCTAGGTCAACTCGCTTGCTGAAGTTGAGGGCGGTGACTAGCATGTGGCATCCACTAATGTAGCAAGATATTCATAGTAGTCAGATATATGACCATTTAAAAGGATAGTTCTGATCAAAGTCCAACGCATTGGTGTGCATTAATGCAGGTTGTGCGAGGGAGGTGAGCTGCTAGATCGGATACTCTCAAGGTCTGATTGTAGCTTTTATTCCTCAAATTGCAAGTCTTTCGAGTCAATTTCTCCCTCCCATGTCTAATTCTAAGCTGCTCTTTATGTTGCCGTGGACAGAGGTGGAAAGTATTCTGAGGAAGATGCAAAGGTTGTGCTTGTACAGATCCTGAGTATAGTGGCCTTTTGCCATCTTCAAGGCGTTGTTCATCGTGATCTAAAACCAGAGGTATCCATTTTATCTTAAGTTTTGCATGTTAAACAGGGCTTTTCCCTTTAATTCCTGTTGTGCCCAACTCGTAATATTTTGACCCTACAAGTTGCCACTACTTCTTCTTGTTCTTGAACCATAGTTTCTTGCTGGAACGCCAAAATAAAGGCGGTTTGATTTGATCTTGAATGTCTTAAACTTTATTGCATCCCATGTCTAATAGGATATCGGACTGATTCTCTGAAAAAAAAAAGGGAAAAAAAAAGAGAGGATATTGGACTGATTCGGACATTCTAACTACAGTGTTTGAATTTTGTTTACACAAGTCTGACAAAAAATTATCTCACGAATAGTAGCACTTGCTTGATTTATGTTCCTGCAGAACTTCTTATTCACAACAAAGGATGAAAACGCACAGCTAAAGGCAATCGATTTTGGACTGTCAGATTTTGTTAGACCAGGTGAATTGAGGTTTTTATTTGAGCGCTCCTGGAGTTATTTCTAGAGAATCTGTCAGACCAGGTGAATTGGGTTTTTTAATCGAAGGAGACTTGGAGTTATTTCTATAGATTTCTGGCCTGTCTACGTTGGGCCACACATTGCTGATTATGTGGATTTTTGATGAGATTATCATTTTTGTTTTTAAATTGGTTTATTACACATATCTGACGTGAGTAACGAATGTTCTGGCAGATGAGCGACTGAATGATATTGTTGGAAGTGCTTACTACGTTGCTCCGGAAGTTCTTCATAGATCATACAGCATGGAAGCAGACGTCTGGAGCATTGGTGTTATAACCTATATTTTACTCTGTGGAAGTCGGCCATTCTGGGCACGCACAGAATCTGGTATATTCAGATCTGTCCTGAAATCTGAACCCAGTTTTGATGAGGTACCATGGCCTTCTGTCTCAGCAGAGGCAAAGGATTTTGTCAAGCGGCTTTTAAACAAAGATCGCCATAAAAGAATGACAGCTGCTCAGGCATTGAGTAAGTAATTCCTTTGATCTTTGTCTGGGATGGGGGTTGTCGCTTGAGTTCATTTTGTCTAAAGTTGCTTGTATGTATGTATGCCAGTGCATCCTTGGATACGAGGTGAGCAGAAAATCCCTCTTGATATATTGATCTACAGAATGATCAAATCTTACCTCAGGTCTTCGTTTTTAAGGCGAGCAGCATTGAAGGTGAGTCTTCTCTATGACTTTAATGGAATAAGGATTGAATCAGGATGCTTTATCTGGTCCATGCTACGAATTTGCAAAATGGTTAGCTACAAGATAAATGTAATGGGGAAATAATTTGGAATATTGGCTGCACTGGTACAACGTTTACTTTCACGTTTTAGTCTCTCTGAGCTGGTTTTATGTTCTTTTTCCTTTCTATGCATATATGGGTTGCTATGTCTCCTGAACTGTGCCCAGTTGATGTTCTTGTAGTCTGTTTACGGTTTCAGGCTATCTTCACAGCATGATTTTGAAGTGTCTTTGACGTTCCTACTGGTAATTTGACGGTGTTTGTGTTCTCATAAATACTTGTATTGTTTGGTATGTGCATGTTGTATTGTACGGAGAATGAGATGTGCAAAGCACTGATGCAAAATGACTTCTGCATGCACTATAAAAGGAAACACTGATGTTTTACTCTCCACAGACATGCATTTGCATTCGCAAGCGATGACCCAATTTGTTAGACATGCCATTCGTAGGGAGGTGAGAGGCCAGCTACTTTGTTGCCATTTTTGTGGATGTTAAGTGCATTGTCAGGGATAGAAAAAAGGACCATCAGATAGTCACTACAGCTCTAGCTTATGCCAGCCAATTCGTTAAAGTATGCGAAATTAGTTCACAAGGGAGGTAAGAGTTAGACTTGGGCCAGCGCGCTAGTAGCAATTATGGGTTAGGCCATGACCAGCAAATGGTTGGTCCATGGGTCAAGCAGCCCAACTAGCATAAGGGCATGATGATCGGTTGGCTTGGTTGGTCATGTATGGCCATAGGGGAGAGGATCTGGTGCTGTCTATCTGCATATAGAGGGGACTTCCATCCCCATTCTCCCTACTTAGGCATGATGATCAGTTGGCTTGGTTGGTCATGTATGGCCATAGGGGAGAGGATCTGGTGCTGTTTATCTGCATATAAGGGCATGATGATCGGTTGGCTTGGTTGGTCATGTACGGCCATAGGGGAGAGGATCTGGTGCTGTCTATCTGCATATAGAGGGGACTGCCATCCCCATTCTCCTTACTTCGGCCCATGAATTATATTAATTGCGCAATGCAAATTGTATTAACTGGTTCTGGTGTTTGAGCTGAACCAGCCACATGATTGCATGATATTCCAACCACCGGGCTGTATGTTGTGTTTTTAGAGGATGAGTTTGGAATGTTCCTGGATTCATCTAGGTATATTAGTCTCCACATTGGTCAGCTTAGATGCTTGTTTCACAATCATTTGTAGCTTGATTAGCCTTCTCCTTTAGTGCTAGCCTTTGTCATGGCTGAGTCTGCCCTTCACCTCCGGAGTGTCAACATTAACTCAATACAAAGACCTTTGTATAATTGGATGCTCAAGTATGTGTGGGTGTGTGGATATGGATGTGTGAGAGCATATGTTTTTACTATGGTGATGTCATAGTAGCTATGCCTTGCTATGCGTGATGGGGTTTGTGGTTTTCAACCTTGAGTGACTATCATGAGATTAAAACTACACACTGTGTTGTGTTTTTAGAGGATGAGTTTTTGCATGTTCTTGGATTCATCTAGATATATGTGTAAGGTCATAAGAACATGAGTCGTAGTCAGTTGACCATATCGATCGAGTTGTAATTTTTTTGACTTGGGTTGACCAAGAACCATAGTTTCTACTCGAATCTTACTAGAGATTAACCAAGTTCAGTTTTGACACAGTTGGATTAGTGTGTCTAGGGTTGACGTTGGTTGGGAGAAGCCGTGCGTATTCTTTTAATCCCTTGATCTAAGACACATATTTTATCATAGAGAAAGTCATTGTTTTGTCTTATTTGACACCTGCGTTGCTCACTATTATTGAAATTTAATATGCGAATTTAAAAGTCGATTTGACATGTTATCTTAGTGGACGGAAGATAAAGTGCAAATTTTCAATCCTTTGAACTAAGAGACAAATATATACAAAGCAGACTCGTACTCTTAGCATTAAGAACTACTAGCATCCCTGTAGGCTGAAGTAACGACAGTATGGGGGTCACCGGCAAAGAAGTTGATTTGATTTGTGTGTTATGTGCACGCCTACCAACATAATTTGCCAATTCTTGATTGCTCTAGTAAGATATCCAATTAGCTCATAGTCATGTATGACAATCTTAGTGCATATGGTGAATTGCTCTTTGAAGTATTCTTCAAGGTGATGTCATGGATGTCAGCTTGATAGTCGCCATTTCCATTTGTAAAGGGGATTTTGTTATCTAGTGGAGTGCAAGAAAGAAAGATCTAGAAGTTCTAGAAAGAAAGATCTAGATGTTGGTCCATATAGTTGAGTATACGACGGTCTTTAGACTTTGGTCTCTTTATGATTGTCAAAAGATGTGAGATAAGTTCTTAAGCCCATACGCAGGAGCTTTTCTTTGTTTCAAAAGTTTAAAAAAATGAGGGAGATCGGCAGAAGAACTTTGATTGCTGAAAAGGTTTAAGGGAGGTGTTCTCAAGTGCTAAGGAGTTTTGAAGATCGTCATGTTGGCCTTGAAAGCCTTTGCGACCACAAAGCATGCCAATGAGGCCTGCCTCAATGGATGGGAACTCGCAGCTATCAGACTGATTACAAAGATGGGATATCATGTGTCAATTATAGCTTTGCAAGATTGGTTAGTAAAGAATAACTGCTGAGCGAAACTTGTAAGTCAGCAGACTTTTTCCAGCAAGATCATTTAAAAAAGACTGGTTGTGGATGGCTTTGTCCAATGAGATGAATCATGCACCATTTGACACTTAGGGCATGTGTTGATTAATGGGAACACGTACTTAGGATGTAGAAACATGGGATTTTATCAAAGAAGTCTTTCTGCAGCTAGCTGCAAGAATGGAAAATGTAAAAAGAAATTAATGGCGAAAATCATTTATGACTTACAACATTCCTCAGGTGGCATGTTCGCCATCATCAAGCATTCTCTGAGCTGAACGTGTCCCCTCCTGTGAAAGCCGCATTTGATGATTCCCAGTCCTTCAATAGTACAACTTACCTCCAACTTTGTCAAAATGGCACGGGTAGCTCTGTTGGTTGGCAGTGATGCTTGATAACTAGCCATTTCTGGTCAAAAGGCTGCTAAAACCTGGCTCTCAGTGAGTGATTCAAAGTGTGGTAAACGTCCTCTCAAAGAAAGGCCTCAAAATGTCATCTCAAAGAAGGACCTCAACGTGTCCGTGGTATCAATAGTCATGAGCATCCTCATACAGCTATAGCTGGCTGGTCTTCACATGTCCACATTGCTCCTTGAATCTGCTGTTCCATTTCTATGAAATATCCACAACAGAAAAGTTATTTGTGAGCTGTATTGATGAAATGCTCAAAGGAGTACTGTTATGATGAATTCTTATAATGACAAGAAAAAATGCTGTAAACAGTCTTTGCTTAAACAATGGTTGTGAGTGTCTGGGGATGAAGGAAACCAAGTACCAGTTGACTTGAGGTATTTTTACATTTTGATTCATTTTACTGTATTTTGACTTTTGCCACTCTTTTGCAGGCTTTGTCAAAGATTCTGTGTGACGATGATCTTCTATATCTACGAACTCAGTTTATGCTCTTAGAACCCAGTAAAAACGGACGAATATCATTGGAGAATTTCAAATCAGTGAGTTTCAAAAGCATTGTTCTTGTATAATATTTTAAAGAAATCCTTTTTGGCTGCCGTGGTTAGTCAGCAGTCCCCGAGTGTCATATTTCTAAAGTTGAAATGTAGTTTGTCCTCTATAATTATAGACATTTTGATTTGTGGTGCAGGTTCTGTCAAAAAATGCAACTGAGGCCATGAAGGAGTCACGAATGTTTGATATGGTTGCGGCTGTATGCTCACTCTCTCTTATACTTTTTGCTCCGAATTCATTGGTGGTATGTGAACGAGTGATTGTGTCTTGGTCACTTTCAAAATTTGACTTTGATAAGCAATTTGTGAACAGCTTGATGGACTCCAGTTCAAGAAAATGGATTTTCCAGAGTTCTGTGCTGCAGCTATCAGTGTGCCTCAGCTCGAAGCGCTTGAAAGCTGGGAGCAGCAAGCTCGCAATGCCTACCAGATTTTTGAAAACGAAGGGAACAGGGTTGTGGTAATAGAAGATCTTGCTCGGGTAAGGCCTTTGCCTACTGTTTCAAGCTTTCCTTTAACAAATTTTCAATATATATGGAATGAATTTGAAGTATGTGAAATATTCCATGAGAATAGAGAATGTCCTAACAATTTTCTTTTCGTTTTGTTGACTAGGAACTGGGCATTCCTCCTACAGTCCCTGCTCATGTTGTTCTACATGACTGGGTTAGACATAGTGATGGCAAACTGAGCTTCTTTGGGTTCACAAATCTATTACGGGGGATGCCACCTCGTTCCAGCTCTAAAGCCCACTAATGCACTTTCTACACATCGGCAACGTTAAGGCAGCCATATGGTGGTTAGGATATTGTTGCGTTAAGTCCAGCTTGAATATATCTGATGTTTTCAGCTGGTTTTGGAGAAGTGAGCAAAAGCAGTCTTATTTGTGCTGAAATAGAAGATTCCTGCAGGATGGTTCTCAAAGACAGCTTATAATTCACAAATAATGCAAAAAAGCATGTTCTGTACAGACGGGAGTGTGTAATATAAAAATTGTGGCATGTAATGACAGCGGTTTCAGAAAAGTCCCGACTTTAGAAGATTGTTCAATTCATTATTGTTCCCAGACAGAAAATGTCCGGGACATTTTTTCTGGAAAGCCTATACAGGCATCCTAGTGTTATACTGATCTCCACAAGTTGGTTGTCAAAACTCCCATCTAAATGTTATCAGATCAGAAAAAGGTTTAGCATTGTCATTGTTCATTTTCTTGGCGTTGAATTGCCATGTGTTGGAAGGGAGGTATTTTCTTTTCCCCCCTACGAAGCTATGTAATTTTTGGGTTTTGATTATTTGGCCAGCGAAAACTTGCACTTGAAGAAATCAATAGGGTTTGTGTTTCTTTGCTGTAAATTCCAGAATCAACCAGCCTTAGTTAGGAGTTTGGCTTTTGTGTGCGCTGAGATGTGCATCCTTATGTTGTACGGTTTGGTTGTGTGTATCTTGAAGAGGAACTTTCCCAAAAGACACAAAAGTAACGAAGAAAGCTGTGTTTCTCTATTTCACTGCAAGTACTAGTACTAGCTTTAAACTTTGTTTTTGGATGACGGAAGAGTTATATTGTTGGATGAAAAGACAACGCACTCACGGAAAACGTAGAAACCAATATGTAATGAAAAATTCGAATTCTGTATTTGTACCTTGGTTGCGAGGGGAGAAAATATGACAGCAATTTGAATAAAAATTGCGTTTTGGAGTGCACTGTACGGTTAAATGTATGGCTTTCCAACTCAGTGGTCTCTTTCTCAACCTGTTGGCCTGTGCCTGTCCGCGGATTAACTCTTATAGTGCTCCTACCGAACCCTTGCTGGATAAAGGAGACGATGGCGGATGATAAGGAGATGCAAGAGCAATAGCAAGTTGTAAGGAGATGCCAAGAGTTCCCCCGTCCCCCTTAGCCCTTCGTTGCTGATTGAAGCTTAATCACCACTCTTTCCAAGGAGATGTTCCGAGTGGCTTTAACATATGCAACTTCCTACGATGGTGTGTTGTAAAGAAATTTCTTGAGAGAGAATTGTTAGCGTTGCACTTCGTTGGTGTTGAATTCCTAACTTCGATTTAACTTGCCACTATAACCACTACTTCATTCCTAGAGGAGTCTTAAATTGTGTTGGTTCTTGGTCGAAGAATGTTGGCTATGCCCAAACTTTGTGCACCATTAGTGATGATTGGGCAAACAATTCTCTCTTATTTGTAAACATACTCTTAATGTTCAAGGTATGCTACATGTATAGTTTTGAACTTACTCAAACCGATTCTAGCATAGATTTCACGGCTTCAAGGACCCTCTTGCCATTAGGGTGATATTGGATGAAGTTACTATTCCTATACAGACAGGCTCTTGAGAATCTTGCACTTGCAACTAGCTACTAAGAAATCTAGAGTGCAAGGCTAGGAATCCAAGTCAAGCTTTATCTTAATACTCCCAAATTGGGTCTTTAGTAGGAAAAACTAAGGATTCCTGAAGGATTCGAGACCACCCTTGAAAAATTGGTGTAGGGGAAGTTGGGAAATATCGAAATCCTATTGGAAGAGGTGTGTACCAAAGAATGACATTGCTATAATTGGGTGTGTAATTAAAGTGTTTTTCTAAGAGGGTGAGAATGGCAAGTGGGGGGAGTTGGTTAGTGAGATCTAAATGATCTTGGATAGAGGCGGTTGTGAGTGGGGGGGGCCGCAATTCATTATAGAGATAGTTAGCTTAGTTGGTGAGGTGTTGGGCATTGTGAACCAGGAGATTTGGAGTAATGACATTATGGTGGCCTAACATATCCACCTTTGTGAGAAACCAAAGCACCCATGAAATTTTTACAAAACTTTGATTCTTTAGGGTTTGAAAGGGATAGCACCTTGTTCTTACAAGACTAGAAGTCATGTGGGGCCTTGCAACTTCTTTTCCATGTGGTGGTAGTTCATGAATGGCTCACTAAGTACTAGAAGATTAAAGGTTCTTTGCACTACATTGATGTTGAAGTGGAAGTGTCAAGGTTTGACTATTGTGTTCTCGATGAAGGTCACATTGGTGTTTACATGGTAGTTCGGAATGAATTGTGAAACCACCTTCATGTCGAGGTAGCAGGGAACTTTGTGGCTACTCTTTGTAGGCCAAGTGCCTCTAGGTGAGGCTGTACCATGGGATCCTCAAGAGCTCTATAATAGGCAGTGATGTGGTAATAAACTTTAAACTATGCATCTACCCTATATTTGTATTTTTAGTGAACTACAACTCCTCCCAAGGCTTCAACCCATTGTGTGGCCAAGCAAGAGTGGGTAGTCAATTGACTTGAATGTTCCATGTGCACTTGGGGGGTAGTTGGAACCTCAAGCTTTCTCTTTTCGATGGGTTAGGACATAGAGTGCTCTAGGGGGTTGTAATTAATGACATTTGATATGGAAGAGACATGGAAGAAGTTTGGGAAGAGATGGCGTAGCAGCGGAGGTGTTGCCAAGTGGCTCAGATCAGATGTCGAATAAGTTAGAGATATGCTTCTTGAAGTTGAAGTTGAAGTCATCATCCGAAGGAAAGGAATTTTTGAGAATTCGGTCAATGGAGCTACACAACTCCAATGACATTTAAGGGAGGGCAAGGGATGAATTAAGTAGTGAGGTATGATTGGCTATTGTTGCAGGTAATTTAGGGTGCTAAGTTATGAACTTTGCTAATTGGTGTTGAGTTACTAATTTTGTGAGCACTGAGTTACTAATTCTGCAGGTGCCAAGTCACTAATTTCCACGGCCACTGAGTTACTAATTCCACAGGCGTTGAGTTACTAGTTCTACGAGTGTTGAGTTAGCCTAAATTCAGTGCCTCTCTTAAAGCTTGGTCTTGAAACTTCTAGTGCCTATCTACTTGATTTGGGCCTTATTTGTAGTTGTTTTTGTGCCCTTGCAAGTATTGAAATCACTGAATAACCTCATGTGATGATCAGGGCCCAATTCATGATGACTTTGTGAATCCATCGTAGTGTTGTGGGGAGGGTCTCAGGGTGCACCTATGATTGATTGTGAAGTCCTTAGGGATTCATAATTGCATATAGAAAGTGAGGATTGACTTATGTGACCCTATGAGTACTCCATGCAATGTAGAACTAGCGCGTTGAGTTAGGCTTAACTCATCGTGATGATGCTCTAGGGACCCTAATGCCTTATTTGGGGAAATCAAGAGGGAATGCTTGTCCTAAAATGACCAATTGACTCATAATGAATGCTCACCTACACTTTAAAAGTGATGAATGGAGCTGTTTACAAGGGACATGTGAGTGCTTAGGAATTTATTAGCCCTAAGATTAAGTAAATGTTTTTGTAACACTACGTACTTTGCTAACAACCATGAAGAGTATGAATTCAGTGTCTCCTCTAGTTGGGCTATCCCTGAGGCAGTGTGCATTGATTGCTGGAAAGAGGTGCCGTTGAGTCATCAGTGATGACTTTAGTTGGTGCAACATTCTTCACCAGTGGTCGCAGTGTTACCTTGAGATGTGTTGACCCAACCAACTCAATAGGTTCTTGTGATATTGCTCCATTTTTAGGAGGCTCAATAGGTTCTTGTGTAACTATTGTCTTGGATGTGGATGAAATATCGCCTCAAGCCCGCTTGAAGCCTTATCTTTTGGAGTTTTTGTGTGGTAGTTGATTTTAAGACTAATTGAGTGGAAGCTCGTGGAGCCAATGATGGCTAGGTTGGGTCAGACCTTGTAGCATCTTGTAGCACAAGTCCACTCTTAGGAGCATGTTCTTGTGTGTCTATTGTTGGTGCCTTTGGTGTTGGTGTTGTTGGACCCTCTACATTTCTGGCCTCCATTCTTGCTGCCTTGGTCATAGAGGTACATGCACGTACTTGGGGTAGGGGAGGGTGGTTCATTTTTAGGAGTATGTTCTTGTGTGTCTATTGCTGGTGCCTTTGGTGCTGGTGTTGTTGGGCCCTATACATTTCTGGGCCTCCATCATCACGCTGCCTTGGTCATAGAGGTACATGCAGGTTCTTGGGGTAGGTGAGGGTGGTTGTGTATCACGTGGGCAAAGCTTCGGTACCCAGAGTTGTGAGTTACCCTCGTAGTATCCCTACAGTAAGGCTTTTGGCACCCCGCGAGGTGGTCACCTTTGCCTAGTTCCTTACTTTGTTGGGTGATTCCCCTTAGAATGAGACTGCATGTTAGGAGGCTCATGTGGAGTCCACAAGCATTGTCCCTCATTATACACATGTTGATCCCATAGCATATGCTTCCTCATCCATATCTACTTCATTCTTGGTCATCCCCACCGAGGCTAGGATTGCGATGAGGAGGGGGTTGTAGAGTTAAATGGAATAGTGGAGGATGATGGTGAGGAAATTGCTCAGACCATCAGGGTTGATATGCTCTTAGCCTCTAGGCAAAGAGATACCAATGATGTGCATCTGTCGCTTATCAAGATGTCCATTCCCTCTCGCCAATAGAACTTGGTAGTTGACGCTTTGACACCATGCCTTCCCCAATATGACCTATTCATCTCTTGTGCTATTGGGCACGATGAAGAGTTAACTATCAACTACATGGTCATTTACATATATTTATAGTTTGATTGTTAATAGCCCTGATAATTGCAAGCATGATATGGATAAGGGGTACCTATGGAAGATGCTCCCACATCTCTTGTGCAAGGAAGCTCACGGGCACCTAGATCCAACACTGTAGGTGTCATGGTCAATGTTTAACTGGAACCTGGCAATTGCACAAGTAATTTGGCCGGATCTATGATTAGCTCTTCAAGGGTATTGCTTTGTAGATGGTCGTGGTCACTTTTTGCCAAAGCTTGGTATTCCTTGCCTTAACTTCTGGTTGAGCTTGTTTCTTTATCAGCTCAAGCTCCTTCTTTTGTTCTTTATCTCAGTGAATTGTTTGAAGGGTTCGTTTGGTAAGTGGTTTGTAGTAGTGTTTAAGCTTATTCCATTAATATAACCATCCATCTCGATGCCATCTAGGGTCACAATACATATTGACCCTTGTGGAGGAGGCTCTACTACCTATAAGGACCCATGCCTTGATATTTTAACTTATGCTTAGTATTCCTTACACCATATAATAATGCAAGATCACCTTCATTAAGGTCTTTATTATTCATTTTTTGGTCAAACCACTGCTTACGCCATAATTTCTCCACCTTCATACAATAGGCTACCCTTAACCTAGTTTCATCGAGCTTCTTAAGCTAAATATGTCTCTCTAATAGTGTCTTCTCTATCAGTCTCTCTTTTACTACAATTCTTAGGCTTGGCACTAGAAATTCCATGGGCATTACAACCTCTACTCTGAAGGAAAGGTTGAATGGTTTGCAATTGATTGCAACTTTATATATGGTGCAATATGCCTAGAGTGCTACAGCAGTGAGTTTATGCTCCCAGTCACTTTGACTTGCCTCCACTATGCAGGTCATAGTATTACATAAAATTTTGTTCATACTTTTGGCTTGACTGTTTGCTCAAGGGTGATATGGATTTTCAGAGGACAACCAAATCATGAAATTTTATTTTCATACAGGAATTTGGGGGTTTCTTGGCATCAACTTTCCTTGTTGCTTTTGCCTTGTTCCATTTAGTAAGATAATCAATAGTAATGATCATATACCATGCCCCCATACTCTTGGCTACTGGGCTAGTAGGATCGACAAAATCTATGCCCCATTTTTCAAAGGGTTGACCGGTATGTATACCATGAAGGGGCATATGGTCCTTTTATTGTGGTATAGCCGCTCTCTGGTAGCGGTCACAATGTTGAAAAAACTGAAGGCACATCCACAAAAAGAGTGGACCACCATAGGCTTGCATGCAATCATTGGGGTTAAAGGCTCATGTGCCTGTAACCTCGTGTATTGCTCTGTATACACATATATTGTACCGTTCATATATAATAGAGGATAAGGAAAGATTAGGGTGTTCAGGAACCTACAAATTCTTGCATTCTCTCTCTCTCTCTCTCTCTCTCTCTCTCTCTCTCTCTCTCTCTCTCTCTCTCTCTCTCTTCCAAGTTCCATGATTCTGCTGGGCTCAGAACTAGTATCAGAGCCCCATGGCCTAAGCCTGTGGGATGTGCGTGGGACGAAAGCTTCACATCGAGGTATTTTATGAGGTGCGCTGGCTGCCATTGCTGTAGATTTGAGTTCGGAGAGAGATCCGATATCAGAGGGGGGAGAGCAAGGAGCTTCGAGCCTGAAGCAAAGAGAGCTTGGCACAGGTGAGCTTGCAACCCGTCTTCTTGAGGTCACCCAGCTTTAGGGGGCTGGTTGCTTTTAGCCAGCTCTTACTGCGTGGATTCTTCTTCCATCCATAGCTTGCCCGTGGGTTGCGATATTCTCCAAATAGTAGCTCGTTTCTACTATTTCAGCCTCATATATCGGGCTTCCTCAACTATTCCAGCCATGTATTGTTTTGTTTGAGCAGGGGAGAAGGAGTATTATCCATCTGCGATAAAAATCGACTTGCTGCTCTGCAATTCCAGCCACCAGAAGTTGCTTTTTTGGAGGCCCAAAATAAAAAACGTTTGCTTGTGGAGGACTCCAGTTGATCAAAGGCGGTTGATCTTAGGTGGGTTTATGCCTTAGAGTTGATGCATATCAAGCCAAAAATTGTCTAAAAGTGATTGCTTATTGAGCAAGTGTTTGGCTTAGATTTTGTGCCTTTGGGTGATGCCTTTGTTTGGCTGAGACAGTGAGCATAAGTGAGCAATGTTTTTTTTGATTTGTATCCCAGGCAGGGATTACTTTGAGTGCAATACTCTTCCCACCATAGTATGGGAGTTTTGTGGACAACAATTTTTAGAATTAATGGGTCATTTCATTGGAGTTTATGCCTCAAATGCTTCAAGAAAAGATGATGATTGGCACAGTAAAAAGTGAGCATGTGGCTGTTTTCAGAAGTGAATATAAGAGAATCCATAAGGAATTTGGATCTGTAGTAGTAAACTGGAATTTGGTAGAGCTATCAGTTGGCTACAATTTTGCTATTTGAGTTATCATTGAAAAGATAATGGATGTCCAAAATAGGGAAAAGTTGCTGCAGGCTGCTGTAATTTAGCACTTTGACTGGCCATTGTAGTTGGCATATTTGGGGCTGATTTGTTGGTGCTTTTTTTTTGGGACATCTTTCCATAGCTTTTGGTTGGTTTTATATTCAGCTGTCATTATGGATTCTTCATTGAAGAATGCATTGTTCAATATCGAGAAGTTAGATGGCACGAACATCTCGTACTGGAAGGAACAAATTTACAATGTATTGGCTTATCAAGGTCAAAGGTGTTAAGCTGGATGCCAATGATTAGTAGGAACTTGATGAGCCTTCTAGGTCAACCACTATGTTGACACTTTCAAAGTCGGGGTACTTCAATGTGAAAGACACGAAGGGTAATGCTTACGGAGTATGGCAAAAACTATGTGATTTGTATGACAACCAGAGTGTGGCGAGTCAGTTGTATTGGCTCAAGAAACCCATTGACCTTTGTATGGAGGAGGCGACTTCTATGTCCAACCATTTGATTGAGTTTAACACTATCTCCGGTTAGCTATCGGTGCAGAAGATTGCATTCGAGGACTCAATGAAAGTCATGTTTTTCATTTTCACCTTACGTGAAAGTTGGGATACTTTCAAGATGGTCATTAGCAACTCCGCTCCTATTGGTGGACTTACTAGTGACAATGTAGAGAGTAGTTTGCTCACAGAGGAGGTGAGCAGGAAGAACAACTCTGGCACAAAGAGCTCTAGTGCACGTGCACTGAAAGGAAGGTCTAATGTGAGGAAGAAATCTTGCAAGAGAGGTTAAAAAGGCAAGTCGAGAAGCAAGTCTCATAGCAGGAAGACTTGGAGTGCTTTTACTTGGCAAGAAGGAGCACATGAAGAAGGACTGTTACAAGTGGAAGAAGGAAAAAGGCAAAAGATAGGAGAAAGATGATGACAAGAAGGAAGACAAGGACAAGACAAAGTCAGAGTAAGTGAATGCGGTGACACATGTTCATGATGTCAGTGATGAGGGTGATGTACTCTTGGTATCTATGTTTCCATGTGCTTTTCTCACTATAGCAGTAGCTGGATCACTCACATAGAACTGGATCATTGATATAGGTGCATCTTTTCATGTCACTCCACATAGGGAGTGGTTTGCATCTTATGATGCAGGAATGAAAGGGTGTGTTCATCTAGGTAATGACCATGCATGTGATGTCATTGGAGTGGAAGACATACATCTTGCTTTTGCTATTGGGTCTACCTTTGTGTTGAAAAATGTGTGTCATGTGCCAAAGCACACCAAGAGCTTGATTTCTACATGACAACTGGATGATGTTGCCTATCATACTACCTTTGGGAACCAGACTTGGAAGATATGTAAGGGTTAGTTGGTCATAGCCAAAGGATCCAAGAGTGGGACATTGTATTCCTTACATGTATTTGGTGTAAAAGACAATGTGATTGCCATAGTCGAGCAGCCATCTGTTTTTTTGTGGCATCGGCAGGTTGGGGAAAATGAGTCAAAGAGGAATGTAAATTCTATCTTGTTTGCAATATGTCCCTTCTTTCAATTTCTCAAACTTTACCATGTGCAAGCATTGAATTTATGGTAAGCATATTAGGTCGTCATGTAGGAGATCTCTTGTTGGAAAGAGAAAGACTGAACCATCGGAATTGGTTCATAGTGATGTGTGTGGACCTATGCCTACCATGTCATTGGGAGGAGCATCACACTTTGTTACATTCATTGATGATGCTACTAAAAAAGTATGGGTTTATCGTATACGGAAAAAGGATGATGCCTTTGATGCATTCCATAAGTTCTTGGCATATGCAGAGAATTAGTCAGGGAAGAAGCTTAAATGCTTTGTAGACTGATAATGGTGGAGAGTACACCTCTCATGCTTTTCAAAGGTTTTGTGAGATGCGTGGCATCAAGAGGGACTTGACTACTTCAAACGACCCTGAGCAAAATGGTGTTGCTGAGAAGATTAATTGCACCATATAGGAGAGGACCCGTAGCATGCTTTACAATGCTAGCCTTTCACATGGTTTTTGGGTAGAAGCTGTTGTTATGACAGCAGTGCATCTGATCAATCGATCACCTAGTTGGTCGTTGGATGGAAACTTTCCCTGAGGAGGTATGGTCAGGCAAGCCACCCTTTTACATGTTGAGATATGGTGCCATGAGCACATATTAGAGGCTAAGGTATGGTATAGGAAAGAATTTAAAGCAGCCACCCTAAGATGTGGACTACATGATGTGGAGATGTGGATCAAGGATATCCACAAGGAGAGATGTGGATTAGAGGATCCCACATGGTTTGACTATTCTAAAGGCTCTCTCTATATAAGAAGCCTATCATATATTGTTGAATATACATTTTGCAATAACTTGAGTGTTTGCTATCCTATGTCTCTCTTGTAGTGCTTTGATCCCCCTTGATCCTTCATTTTGAGGTTTCCTGAGTCCTGCAGTTGAGAGGAGCTTTGAATGCTAAGCTAGTCGTGGATGTTTGATGGCTCGTAGGTGACTATCTCAGCAAGGCTAGTAGATGGGCTTCTTGTCATCTGTTCAGGAGCTTTTTTGGTGAGGCGGCTGCATTGCCTTTATTGAGGTCGTCAGGCTACCGGTCAGGCTGGTGAGGTTACAGATAGGCGATTGGCTATGGAGGTGACCTTTTGTAGCAAACGAAGTTGCCTAAGAGTTGAAGGTCATCTTCAAGCAGGGCTTGCATGAAAGCTCATTAGAATGGGCAAGCAAAGAGGCCCCAACGTGTGCAAATTTTTCTTGGATTGCAAGTTATGGCTTGTCGAAGTTTCTGTGAAGAAGAGGACCTTTGATGATGTGGCACAGGGATTCACATGCTGAATTCCATGCTATGCTTAGCAAGAGGCTCTGTGCCATGTGGCAACCTTTAAACCCACTTGGTTAACCAAAGGTTTACACAAATCTTACCATGGTTCAACTAACCCAAGTGGCTGAACCTAACCACAGTTAGCTTTGACACCTTATCTGCCACGTGGCCCTTTGTAGACTAGTGGCTTATCTACCATGTGTCTCTACCTTAGGCTGCCACGTGTCATTTGTAGAAACCTTAGGAAAAATGAGAGAGAGAAACTTTGAACCTGCTACGACGCTCGATGTAGTGGAGATTAGGAGAAGGCGACATTGTTTCATTGACGGAAGCTTGTCGGTCGTCATTGGCTATGGCATTGTGGCTCATTGGAGCTAGTAGACGAGAATCTTGGAGCCTTGGAGTGCCTTTGATACAGAGCTGAAGTTTCGCTACTAAAGGTCAAGGAGAGTCTGTTGGTTGCCGATGGAGGCGAGGACGTTGGAGCCAAGTTTGATGCATAGGAGGCATTTGATGTCGTTGGCGGCAACTACTAGGAGCTCACGTTGGAGGAGCTATTGAGCCACTCTTACTCTATCGGCTGCCTTGCTGGAGTCGCTTGTTGGAGTCGCTGGAGCTTTGCAGTCATTTAGTTGGTTGTTGGCTACCTATTTGCAGGAGCATCTCGTTGATATGAGCCATGGCGCACTATCTGTTGGAAGCCTTTGCTCGCTGACAGGTAGAAGGTTCGTTGTATCAGCGAAGCTACGGCGGCCGAGAAGCTAATTTATAGGCTGCCTACTTGTAGATGATGATGTTGATGGTTGTAGCTTGGTCGTTTGAGTGAAGCGCCTCAGGGCTGGTAGTGTAGGCAAACGAGAAGTTGTAGATAGGCATTGCCTTTGCTGGATATGGAGCCTATGTTGCGGTGAAGCGTGGGAGAGTGAAGGCTTTGGAGGCTCATAGTACTTGCGCTTTAAGGCACGGATTGAGGAGTAGAGCTATGGAGGTCCGAGAAGCACATTTCTGACCCTCTCTCCCTATCATTTTTTTTCACAAGAACAATGGGGATAGAAAATCTCTCTCAGCAAGAAACACTCAAGCTCACAATGAACTCAACTCTCTAAATGAAGAACTCGGAGATCTAAAACTAATCTTACATTCTAAAACTAATCTAGGAATGGGAGCAATCCTAGTGAACTACTAATGAGCTAAACTAGGAGAGCTAAACCTATGCTCTGATACCATGTCAAAACATATGTGTCTCAGGATCTATGGAGCACTCTAAGGTGGATGGAACCTGTGTGGAAACATGATGAAGAGAGTGCTCATGACATGTATCTCAAGTCAATTAGCTTCCAAGATAGATTAGCTTGGACTCATAAAGAGAATCTTGAGATAGTGCAAAGTGCTTGATTTATATTACTTCAAATGAACCTCCCTTTTATAGGTGAGGGTACTCACATCCATTTGCTTGCTCACATGTGGGATATCGCCTCCATGCCATGTGGCAGCTTTCCCTTTACTCATACCTTTGCTCTACATGTGCTCATGGCACCATATCTCTCAACAGGAGGTACTTGAGGACAAGCGCATAGAGCTTGTCAAGGTTCATACAGATGATAACCCTGCAGATATGCTGACAAAGAGTCTACTTAGTCAGCGGTTTGAGTATTGTCGTGTATTGATGGGCATTGGATAGTATGCTCACTAGTTGTTCTCCCTTAAAGGCACATTGTCCTTTAAGTGGGAGGTTGTGGGGGTTAAAGGTCACTGTGCCTTTACCCTGGTTATGTACAATACTCAAACACATATATAAATGAATGAAAAAGAAGATTAGGGTGTTCTGCACCCACCAAAACTTGTGTGGCTCTCTGTTTCTCTCTCTCCGTCTTCTGTTCTTGCTTCTGTTGAGAGCACTCTCAAACGAGGCCCAAGGAGGCCCATTCTAAGCAGACAAGCTATCAAAACGTCGTTAGAAACTATCTGTGTTTACAATCATTTTTTGTTGTTTTGAGCTCATTTTTTGTGTAAAAAATGCATAATTCTTCATTATTCATAAAATTTTGGGGTTTTATCTATTGATTATAGCCTATAAGTCCTTTTTATATATGATGATCATTTTAACTTTTATATCACAATGGCATGAAGTTATTTGGGATATCCATAGAGGTAGTGCCTTCTTCATGTTACATGGATATAATTGATCACAAATGTGTGAGGAAAGGGAGAGACAAGCTGCTAAAGTCAAGTGGCTCATAAGCTTGCAAATTAAAGACCCATAGAAATATTTTCTTTAGAAAAAAACACTCTACATTACCATGGTGTTTTCATCTCTAAAACCCATTGAAGTCCAAAAGATTACCTATGTAACAGTTATTCAAAGCTCTATGATGAAGACGTAAAATAGGGAAAATCCAAGGTGATTGAAAAAGAGTAAGTGATGCACATTTATAGGTATTGGAGGATGGATTTTGAGATCCCTCATGATTTATTTATCCTATATAAGTATTGATCTGGATTGAACTAGATGCCATGGAAACCCCTTTTCATTAATAGCTTGAGGTATAAAATGTGGAGAAGTATCGTGTGTTTGATCTACTTGTATGGATTTGATCATGTGTTAGAATGTGAATTAATAACTTTTTGTGGTATGATAATCACATGTATGCATTGATTTAATCATGTGTTTGACCATGAAGTATTAGGTTTTCATGAAGTATGTGTTTAGTCATGTGTTTTTATAGAACATGTTATGCATTTTATTGTGATGTATATATGGGTTTAATGATGTGTTCAATCATGAAGTAGTAGATTTAAATTGTGTTTATACTTTTCCCATTACAACATTACTTAAGTGCCAAAAAACCTCACCAAATCTGGGAATGCCTAAAAAGCTTGCAATAGAAAGCTCACCAAAAAATCACACCCTTGTCAATATTTCATCTTGCTTCGTTCTTATGGATCTCATCATAAGCAACCACTATGGACACTAGCAAGTACAAAGCAACACCACGAGGGTGTCCAAAAATCTACTAAAGAGACTTGTAAAGTTGGTTGTGAAGCGACGCATGGAAGCACTTCTAAGGCAGGAAGCATCCTTCCTTTTGACTCGATATCTCTGTGTAGCTCATTGTTGTCATACTTCCAATCACTTGTGCACATATCATGGACTTTGTATATTATATCTTATCACATCTCAAATCTTTGATTATTGTGGCTCATGACTAGATGCATGTTATCAATCATGTAGGTATGATCAGTCTATAATAGGTCTTGAGGCATAGGAAATTTCTTATGCAACTTCTCTACCATAGAGTCTTTCTTATGTAAATATTGGCAATGCCAATTTTTGAAATAGCCTTTATCAAATACCACTTGCATGATTTGTTATGGACATGATACAACAATCTTGTATGATATATCTCATCTCATTCACATCAGATGAGGTGCGTCATTTATGATGTAGCAAATGGACCCAAGTGCTCGATTGAGAGGCATAGTAACCTTGCTAGGAATGCAAGGGCTAGTCATTCAACTAGTTAGTTATGTCTCAGGATGTATCTCTTGACTCATATGCATAGGAGAGATGTAGTCTTCTTGCTAGGAACATAAGGGGAATCCATTCCATTAGCTAGATTTTTCTTGGGTGTATTTTTTGACTCACATCCATAGGAAATACCACATCTAGGCTACAAAAACAATCAAAGAACAAGTATATCCTTTGAAACTAGCAAATAAAGAGAAGAAAAGAGTAAGCTACTAAGCAAGAAAGAAAGAGAAATAGAGGAGAAAGCTAGCAAGTAATAAAACAAACAAACCAAGCAAGAGGTAAGTTGCATCTTCTTCCTCGTCATCTAGAACATTATACTAGGGAATTGGAAAATTTGGAAATAGTTTGTGAATTCCCATTATGGTTAAGATTTGGCCACATGGTCAAATATTAATCCCTTACTTGGAGGTGGATTCTGCCCTAAACACTATATTAAGGAATCCTACCAAGTCTTACTTTCAAATAAGGTGTTAAGCTCCCAAATTATCTAATATAGCTTCCCCTTCTCCTCCATCTTAATATTCTATTCACCTCTCTTTCAAGGTACTGCATTTTCTTGCCTTGAATGGTGAGTTTTGGAGAGGAAAAGGGTTTGGAAGAAACAAACATAAGGAATCCATGGTTTTCTCTTTTATAAACATACATATCTCCTAGTGTATTTGAACACTTATCTAGAGGAATTTCATCCTTTTAGACACAAACAATGGCGAAAAAAGGGAAGAATTCTTAGAAACAAGATTGGAACTTATTGCAAGTAAAAGAGTGAACCGAGAGAAGGAAATGGCTTGTTGAAGCCCACAAACTCCTCAAGCCCTTGACCTCTTATTTCTTCTAAAAGAGGGAAGAGTGGGGGGCAAGGCAATCACTCTAAATGCATGAAACAAAAGCGGTGAACATGTTCTAGTTTCATCTTTTTTTGTAGGTATCCATTGATATTTCTCTTTAAAATCATAGTTTGAATTACTGACAACTGTATTGTTGATAATGACAAAACCAGAGCATGTGCACATAGGTAAGATTTTCTTTTTTGTTTCGCCATTTCCATAAAAGACTAGCATATTTATGGTGAAGATGGTTTGTGTGCAGATGGCTAGACATAGTTCACTATCATCCAAGCAAAGCCTAATACATAGGTGCTCCAAGTGGCTTCATCAAGGATTCCTCATCCATGTACATGGTACAGGTTGCAAATGAGTTGTGAGCATTGTTTTGTGTCATAGGACATCTAAGATAACAAGGAGGTTTTGAGGGATGACTTTTAGCTTTTGGATGATGACTCACAGGTGAGTGTTTGTACAAGTGTAAAAAGTAAATGCATCAATGGGCTTCTACCACACTTGTACCATGTGTATGTATATTAAATGTGTATGATACTTAGTAGATATATTAATGCTAGTAAGATCAATGTGCTCACAAGTTTTGATGTAGATTGGATATCATTTGCATGGTTGGCCATGCATGTTTCCTTGTATTCACCATGTATCAAGCATATAGATGTAGCAGTGGGATTCTACCATCATATGTGTATGTATCAGAGATAGATACAATCCTTTGAAAAGGCCTTAATGTTAATAAGATCCATGTTCTCACAAATTTTAATGTGCATCTTTCCTTTTCTTTCACCTCTGGGGGGTGCATTGAGGGTCCTGCATTATATGTAAATGTAGCATGTGGGTTCAACAATTTTTTAAAATTTGGGTATGGAAAAAAATCATAGGCTTGTATAAAAAAAGGAGTTTTAATAATCTCTCTTAAACATGTCATTATGAGAATTCATTTTCCATGAGTCATTACTATACAAAGAGGTTTTTACCCAAGACTTCATGTGGACATGCTCAATACTTTCATCTTTCAAATGACTAGAATTTGAGTGCATTGTAATTTTGGAAGGTTTTGTGAAATATTTTTTTTTTGAAATATCGATGTCAAAATAAAGTCCTATAGAGGAATTGATATAGCATAAATATAGAATCTATATAGATACTATAGAGGATTCAAGTCCTGATGTGAATACTGATGCAACTACCGTTGAAAAATCAAATCTACACTTTTCTAATGCTCGACTATATTTTTCAAAGCTCCATCATTTGGACCCAATTAGATTTCTAGGAGAAGTATGGAAGAAATATAATGAAGATGGGCCTTTGGGTAGTAGCAAGATATACCCCTATTCCATCTTCCCTAGTCTTAACTTGCTCCCTCACTTGTTTTCTTTACTGACAACTATAATAATGATTATTGATAGAAATAGAGCATGTGCACAAGTGTATAATTTTCTTGTTTGTTTTTCCATTTTTGTAAAATACCAACATATTTAAGGTGAAGATGGTTTGTGTATAGATGGTTAGACATAGCCCACCATCATCAAAGAAAATCTTGATACATAGGTGCTCTAAGTGGCCTCATCGAGGATTCTTTGTCCGTGTACATGGTGCAAATTGCAAATGAAATGCATCATTGTTTGTGTAACAAGTCATCTAGGATTAGAAGGATATTTTGAGGGATGAAATTGGATTCTAGATGATGACTCGAGGTGGGTGTTTGCATAAGTGTAAAAAGTGAATGCATCAATGAAATTCTACCACATTTGTACCATGTGCATGTATTAGGGATTTAAAAAGTACATTTTTAAAAATAAAAATACGTACTTTTTTACTAAAGATCGGGTCCTAATGCCCTAAATGCAAAAGAACACGGTTCTTTACACCACCTAATGATTGGAAGACCACCACACAGTACACGCTCTTACCATGCAATACTGTTATGAAAACACCGCGCGGTATCTAGCCATAGCAAGCAGTATCAGCTGCCCCACACGATCCATGACCTATACCGGCAATAATTATTAGGACATCAATAAACACCACCGGTAACGTTCCTGTATCATGTGGTACATGTCCAATTGGCATGTGTGATAGCTTGGATCATCCGATTGAGAAGGATATGAAATCTTGTACATTGAGATACCGTGCGATATAAGAAGGATATTGGAAATGCATGTGAAAATCTATAAAAGAACCCCGCCCCCGCCACTACCACCTTGCAAACCTATCACTTTCTTGCCACAACTCTCGCCTTCAGCTTTCAATGAGCTCCTAGAGCTTTTAGAGTCAGTCAGTTAGGCATGGTGATGACCCGCCTCGGTCGGTCGGACTCACCTCACCTGGTTGACTGTGAGTAGGCTATTTGAGAGAGGGAAAGAGAGGGATTGAAAGAGAGAGAGAGGAAAGAGAGGGTGGGAGAGTAAAAGAGAGAGAGAAAAGAGAGGGAGGGAGAGTAAAAGAGAGAGAGGAAAGAGAGGGAGGGAGAGTAAAACAAAGAGAGGAAAGAGAGGGAGAGTAAAGGGAGAGAGGAAAATAGAGAGAGGGAGAGTAAAAGAGAGAAGGAAGAGATGTTTGTTTATGTCTTAATCAAGCTAGGAGATGATCCATTTCAGCTAATCGTACTCTCCTCACCTCGATTGATGTGTATAATAATAGTAAAGATCGAAGCCAGGTGATGTCTAGCTCTGCTAGCCGTTTTCCCCTTGCTTCGACCTTCTTATATATCATATCTATTTATGTACATAGGTGTTAGTAGAGCCGAGTTTTACCCAGATGATAGCCCGCTTTAACTGGCCAGACGGTCCCTCCCGATAAAACTCTTCCCAATAAGATGTGTGATTGGCAAAGCTGATCTAGATCATCTTGGTTATGTGATGCTGTTATATGTTTTCTATTTCTACATCCACTAGTTCATAGATTGACACTCGATAGTGACTTTACAGAATTTGCTCAAAGTGATTGCAAGAAACATTCATGATGTTGCATGTTGCTTTTGAGTGAAATTTAGTTTACACCTGCATTGTGTATTTTGAATGTTCTTTATTTTGCAAGTGTATTCTGAATGCTCTTTATTTTTAAGTTTGAGCGCTTACAAAACAATTGTTTCATGCACTAGATCATTATACTATCTACACACCCATCTCTGCTGATGGCAATGCAAGAGCAGTTAAAGCATGAGATTCAGATGCTTGCTCATAAGACAACGATCGAGCACTTGATAGGATTGAGTAACAAAGAAATTTGAGCCCATGCAAGCTCTAAATTTCTTTGCGAGATCAAATGATATCTCAAATACTTGACCTTCTTTACGCGAGCTAGCCCCATTGCGATCGAATGACACGGTCGGAGGTGAGGCAAATACTTGAACAATTTATCCCTCAAGTATTTGGAGATCTAGTAGGACAATGGATATTATACGAGAAGGTGAGCAATGTAGCCTTGCCTGACAATGGAGAGGTGAAGCTTGCACTCTAGACAAATGAATGGAAGGCATCGCAGATATCTAAATTTAGAAAAAACAAGAAGGAGAAAGGGTCCGTCGGAAAGGCAACGGCAAATGCCTTGGTCCATATGACTAAGATGGCTAGTGGTCCAGAAGCAAATGCTGACCCAGGACAAGTTGAAGGGAGAGCACAGATAGAACTATGTACTGCATTTGCTGACATGTGCTCCCACACAGTACACTTTCCATTGCAAGCGTTGACCTTGCACAAGTTGGTGGGCGAGGGAGGAGAAGGGAAGGTATTCAAGATATAGGTGTAGGGTGTACCAAGTCTTAGGCCAAGTCTTAGGCCAACAAAGTGGTATGCTGGCAAGAGGAGCAATAAAGACAATGCCCATGCTCATCTAGCACTAAAGAATGAGCTAGCGATGACAATTGTCCATAGAGCTATATGTTAAGTATTGGGGTACTCACACACCCAAGAGTTATGGGTCATCACTCGCTTTTTTAATGGTGGAAATGTCCACGACATGCTAATGTGTCTCCCACAGCGATGTGAGACATATGTGCAATGGGTTAAGACCACACATCCTAGTCTAAGAAGAACCTCGCTCTGACTGGAAATCTCCACTCACCAGGTTGTGAGCAAGGTTATTTTGTTGTCATGCATTGCCCATTTGTGTTGCTATTGCTAGTGGTTTGAAAACAGTTCAAGAACAAAGATATGTGCACATTGATCTACAATCAACCAACTACATGTTGGACTTCACGACGGATGACAGGTCTATCCGACTGGGGATTATTGATTGGGGAAGAAGCCTCCACTGGACCAAAAGTCAATATCCACAAGACCCAGCTTTTGCTCCTCCTAGGGCATTTCCATGGTTAGCACCGGAATTATATGCCAATACTACTACTCGAACAAATTCGAAGGGCGCATGGGCATCGGAGTCAAATTACTTTGCCATTGGATGGCTATTTCAGCAAATTGCCAACTTTCTCATAGATTCTATAGACACTCTCAGTGACAGAAGGGCCAATCAAGCTCTTCATTGATTGTGGGAACGCGCTTTGCAATATTGATCCAAAGGAGCGACCTTCCATGGGAGTAATTTTAACATAACTACATAGTTTCAATGTAAACAAGGATGTGGCAATGCTTGGCATTGCTATTGGTGCACTGCCACTTGTGTAATTTTTGAAGTATTCCAGCACTTCTCGAAGATCGGCCTCTGATGGTGTTGAACTAGCCTGACATGTGTCATGTGTACTAGGTGGCATAGTTGCATTTACTAATTTGTTAGGCTCTTCATGACTGTCTTTTTCTTAAGTCTCTTGATCGAGCTTCATCCATACATGTGGCTTATATTTTCGAAACTTCTTACGTTGGGAATTGGTGCTATCAGGTGGAAAAAAAGTAGACAAAAATGTGTAGATGCATCCATACCATGGATCATTTACTTCTATGGCTGCTATGAGGTTTACATCAGAACGTTCTTCCAAATCAATCAAGGCATTCTTAAAATTGGAACAACCCTCATTTATAATCTTGAAAGAAAAGTCACATTCTTGAAGGATTGCCAACCATTTAGCCAACTGGCCTAGGGGATTTGGTGATTGAAAAACCTACTTTGCAAGGCCATTGCTTTGAAATGATGATAAAGGGTCTACGTGCCATGTAGTGCTTAAAATTTTCAATGCAAAACACCAAAGACACAGAGCATGCTTGTTGGCCTTTGGATAGCACTACTGGGTTTCAAGCATCTACCATGAAGCAAACCGAATGTGATACATGAATAGGTCCTCCACTTGTTGGAGAAGAATTCCTACCAAAGTGTATTCCCTAAACCTTGGGTTGATGTAGAAGGTCTTAGATCAATCAAGATTGCATAGGATGGGTTCAAAAGCAAGAGCACCCTTGATTTTCACAAAACCTTGATCACAATCCTCACTCTAAGAGAAATCAACACCATCTTTCAACAACATAGTCATAGGCCGTGTCAAGGCGGCATACTGATCAATGAGGCACCGATAATGTCCTACCAAACTCAAAAATTAACACACTTCATGCTTTGTAGTTGGTGGGGGGAGCTTAAGAATTGCATCTACCTTTTCTAGATGAAGCCTAACACTGTCTATTGAGACAATGTGCCCAAGAAATCTACCTTGAGTGGTGGCTCCAATAGTGCATTTCTCAGGGTTGAGGTTGCCATTTCTCCAATAGTGCATTTCTCAGGGTTGAGGTTGCCATTTGCTTCATCAATTCTTTGAAAGTACATGCGGACCTTCATATGACATGCTCAATTTGTGTGAGAATATTTAAAAGTTATCTAGGAACACTTCTAATAAAGTCCCCAAATAAGGGGCAAATGCCATCTCTGCATGAATCGTTGGAATGTGATAGGAGAATTGGTGAGACCAAACAACATTACCTTGAAAGAAAAAGTCTCCCATGGGGTAGAAAATGTGGTCTTGCACATGTCCTCCTTGGCAATTTTGATATGATAGAATTTAGAGTAGCCATCACAGAAATAACATGGCAAATATGGTGATAACTTTTTGCAAAGAGGTCAGGGAAATCTTCAAACATCTCTAGGAACCCATCCTTTTCACTTGGAGTAAGATCAGGAGAAAGCATGGATTCAACCTACTAAGGAATGGCTGTTGCATTCACTGCTACAAGTTGCAATGTGGGAGACACATCCATCATGTATATTTCTTCCTAAGAACAATGGTTGCCAAAAAGGAAGAAACTACAAAGCCAGAGATCTACCCTCTCATGGCACTTTTATTTGACTCCAAGTACAAGAAAAAGATGAAGGTCAGATACCTAAGATATGCTGCTCGACACAACTATGGAGATGACAAGATAATTGTTCTCTTGAAGGATATGATTTTCAGATCCACTTGTTCTATCATAGTACCATCTTATAAGGCACTAGACACTGCCCATGTGGTAAGACCTTGCCTTGACATGGATATTCTGCCTCCACAAGATGAGGCATCCCATGAAGATTATGCATTTTAAAAAATCTCTATGTATGCTCCAGATCTCTCTTTTTATGTCAAGGTACTCAGCCTGGATAGTCCTCCAAAATGAATGAAAATAAACTATTGTGTTTTGTGTGTTTTGTAAACACCTCTGGCCACCTTATGATGTAGGGCATGTGTATGTTTTGCTCCATGGTACCTCGTGTGCATGTACATGCAGGGGAGATAACCATTGGAAGATCTTTTTGTATCCCTTTTGTTTACCTTACACCCAAGGGAACCCTTGCTAGCATGAGAACCTAGCCATAGATTAATCCTTGACCACCATGAGATGGCATAAGAAACTATGAGACTAGATGTATCCTTGACATAGCCTGAGGCATTCCCTTGAGGGGGGGTTTGATGGGATATCTCAAGGTGTATGCCTCAGGCACACCTTATGTTTCTATGTGTGAGTGCTAGAGGCACAGTTAGGTGCCCACAAGCACAGTTAGATGGTGGAGAGCCACATAGGATGATTGAGAGTATCTAGGAGCAGATTGAGGAGATGATTGTGGAGCTCTGAAGTCATCAGTGATGTCAGTGAGCATGTATGAGGTGCCTACTTAAGCTTAGACCTCACTCTTCTTCATTCCATAATGCAAGTAATGCAAGTATTCTGAGTTTGTGTCCACTCTTTCCTTTCCTTTCAGTTTACCAACAGGAGGCAAGTGTATGATTGTGGTCCTTTATGTGGATGACCTTGTCATAACAGGGAACCATGAAGAGAAGATCTCACAGACAAAGCATTTGCTAGGAAGAGAGTTTGAAATGACAGACCTCAGACTGATGCATTTCTGTTTGGGGATTGAAGTTTGGCAAGAGCCGAAACAGATCTTCATTTCACAGCTGAAGTATGCTGCAGAGATACTGAAGTCATTTGGCATGGCTGAGTGTAAAAAAATTGGTACTCCTATGGAGGTTGATGTGAAGCTCTCAAATGAGGATTCATCACCACTAGCGAAGTACAGAAGGCTTGTGGGCAGTTTGATTTACTTGTGCAACACACAGTCGGACATCAACTTTACGACTGGTGTACTAAGCAGGTTTTCCAATAAGCCCCAGGAGAACCGTTGGAGGACAGGGATGTGGGTGCTGAAATACATCAAAGGCACACTTGATTATGGCATCACCTATACCAAGGGCAACATCTTGACCGGATTCTGTGACTCGGATTGGGTAGGAGACGTGGACAGCAGGAGGTCAGTGATAGGTTATTGTTTCTCACTTGGATCCGAAGTTGTGTCATGGGTCAACAAGAAGCAACCTACAGTTGCTCTTTCTTCTACCGAGGCTGAGTACAAATCAGCATGCTTTGCTTCTTGCGAGGCAGTATGGTTGAGGAGGATTTTGGGGGACATGGATGCAGTACAGAACAAGCCTACGCAGTTATCATGTGACAATCAGAGTTGCATGGCGATTGCAAAGAACCTTGTGTTCCATGCTTGCACAAAACACATTGAGATTCAATATCACTTTGTACATGAGCTCATCATGGATGGAGAGGTCGACTTGGTGTACTGTCTGACTACAGAGAATGTTGCAGACATCTTCACGAAGGTACTTGGAAGAGACTTGCTGGAGAGGCATCTTCATTGACTTGGCATTGGACCGAAAAAGTAAGTTCACTTGCGGGTGGACATTGAGGGGGGTGTTAGATATCAATGCTCCACTCTCGTCGTGTAACTACACGGCAACCAGCTAACTCTACTTGTAAGTCCCCCATATGAGGAGAAGGCATTTGAGTAGCTCGGTTATCCAGTAGGTCCTGGTTTAGACACCGGATGGGGGCCATGTGTGGCCTGATGGCTGGACAGAGTTGGCACATTGCCAACTAGGCTACATGCAAGTGCGGGAAGGCATCCCATGAGTGACTACACTAAGGGTAGATGGAGCTTTTCTTGGGGTAGCCCACTCTTGGGTTGTGGTGCCCAATTGGAGCCCCAGATGATCTCGGATGGCTGTGGGCCGAACGATGTCTATAGGTCAGTTGCTCTATTTTATGCCATGGTTCTATCGTGTGGTCAGTGGCCTATTTCGGGACTGACCCCCAGTTGACCGTTTTGGGCAGACTGGGTCGGTCACCAAATTGGGTCTAATTGACTACGATTGGTGGCTATATAAGAGCGAGCCCGTGAAGCCCATTTCATCACTGGCTATAGCAACCCTGATTCCTTAGCATCGAGCCTCTATCCTCTACTATTTCCAGCACACCATCAAAGCTTCTCTCACAGGATTGCACGGTTGGGAGGTAGTGTCATCTATTGTATTAGTTCTACAGTAATCAAATTTTAGATTCTGTATCCGTGCACCTATATCTGAACCCCAGCCTCATAAAATAGTCCATACTGCAATGTGGACTTCACATACCTAAGTATGCATCTAGCCGCATCCAAATGCGGTTTCCTTGGAGCGTGCATAAACTAACTTACCAATCCAACAGCATAGCTCAAATCTGGCTTGGTAATAGTCATATAAATCAAACTTCCTACTATGCATCTATACATAGTAGGGTCTTCTAGAAGCTCACCTGCATCTATGCTCAGCTTCACATTCTGCTCCAAAGGAACTGAAATAGGCTTACAGCCTGTCATCCCATATTTGGACAGCATGTCCAATCCATACTGCCTCTGCAAGAGCTATATCCCACTTGGTGATCTAATCACCTCAATGCCCAAGAAATAATGCAGCTCTCCCAAATCCTTCATCTCAAACTTCTGCTTCAATAGCATTTTCACATGAAGGATATCTTCATCACTATCACCTGTGATGACCAAATCATCAATACCTTTCTCTGTTTTTCTCACATAAAGTGAGAAATCTGCATTGGAAATCTGAAAGCCAATAGTGACAAGATACTATCCTATCTTGTCAGACCATGCTCTAGGTGCTTGCTTCAAGCCATACAAGGCTTTCTTCAACCTGCAAACAAACTCATGATGAACAACATGAACATAACCTGGTGGCTGCTCCATAAAGACCTCTTCTTGCAAATCACCATGCAAGAAGGCATTCTTTACATCCATCTGATGTAAAGACCATCCTTTTGATGCACCCATAGCAATGACTACTCTTACAGTTGCCATCCTTGCAACCGGACTGAATGTTTCTTCATAATCAATGCCATATGTCTCTGCATACCCCTTGACAACTAATCTTGCCTTGTATCTGTTCACAGAACCATCTGCATTGTGCTTGATCTTATAAACCCACTTACAGCCAATTGCATTCTTGTCTTTAGGCAAAGGCACCAATTCCCATGTAGCATTTGCTTCCAAGGCATCCATTTCTTCATCCATGGCTTTCTCCCATTTTTCATTTCCCATGGCTTGCTCAAAAGAAGTGGGTTCTAGTTCCTGTATCACTTTGACCATATAGGCATAGTGAATGGCTGTAAATCCATCATATTTTAACCTATCCACAGGATATCTAGCTCTGGTAGACTTGCACAAAATAGGCTCACTTCTAGGTGCTCTCAAAACATCCCTGGTCTTCCTTACTCCAGGTGTAACAACAGAAGGAATACCCAACTCATCATCAATGCTCTGCTCTGAGCCACTGGATTCACCATCCACATAAGAGTGACCTACATTCACATCAAATATGGGCTGATCTACCTTCTCTTTTCCTTTTTGTGATACCTACATACCACTATCTGCATTGCTTTGAGGAGATTCTCCTGATCTCAATCTGCCTATCCATGGCGAAGTATGTGAACACTGCTAGAGGACACTGCAGGTCCACTGATATTTTGTGATTACTACTATGAATTCTGTGCAGCATTACCATTTTGTGCATCTACATCAATCATCACATTTACTGGTTTATACTAGCTGCTCATCTCATCAAAAACAACATCTCTGCTCAACGTAAACTTACGAGTAGAAGGGTTATAGCATCTATACCCTTTTTGCTGTAGAGAATAACCAATAAAGATGCACTTCTCAGCTTTTGGATCCAACTTGGACCTCAACTCATCTGGCACATGAACATAGGCAATGCAACCCAAAATTTTCAAATGAGAAATGTCTGGTTTCCTACCAGTATACATCTCCTCTGGCGTCATGCCATGTATTGCTATAGTGGGAGTCCTGTTCATTATGTAAACTGTTGTAGCAACTGCTTCAGCCCAATAATAATCTGGTAGATCTTTTTCATTTAGCATGGCCTGAGATACCTCTCCAATATGCCTGTTTTTCCTTTCTGCAAGTCCATTTTGCTGTGGGGTATGACTGCATGAATATTGCTACTTTATGCCATGCTCCTGCAAGAACCTTGCAAACTCATTTGAGAGGTACTCTCCCCCTCCATCTGACCTCAGGCATTTTATTTGCAGGCCTGTTTCTTTTTCAGCCATAGCTTTAAAAGCTTTCAAATGCCCAAATAGTTCACTTTTCTTTTTCATAAAATGCACCCAAAATTTTCTGCTGTAGTCATTAATAAAAGTGACAAAATAATGATAGCCTCCAATAGATGCAGCTTTAGTAGTCCACACATCAGAGTGGATTAATTCCAATGGCTTCTTACTCTCTTGAACATGCTTAGGAAATGGTTTCCTTGCCTGTTTTCCAAATTGACAAGCTTCACAAACCTTATAAATTTCTACAACCTGGATGGATCATGACTTGCATGTCAGATGAGGACTATCAATGAGACCGTTGATGGTAGAAAGGTGATTGTGTGGGAGCCCCTCACTCTTGCTAGGGCCAGTGGCCCCCCTAATGGGGGTTCGAGAGTGAGAGCCCTCGAGGCAATGGTATAGGGAATATTCCCTAAATATTTCATGGATGACTATACGGTTCCACCAACTAGGTTGACTAGTCGGCTCCACCGACTAGGTTGACTGGTCGATTCCATCGACTACGTTGATCTGACTACCACCCTCATAGCTATAAAGAGGCGACCTCCCCAGTCCATTGTATTAGATCAGTTCAGATTAGATCAGGTCTTCTAGCTAGTAGCTCTTCACCTAGTATCTGTCTAGATCACCATCTAAGCTCCACTGTGCAAGCACACGGGTGGACGGAGCCATCATCTGTGCTTCATCAGTATTGAAGAAAATTTTTGTTCCTCTCCAGTTTATTGTGTACTCTCTATTCTTTTTCAGTTTGTTGTGTACTCTCTATTCTTTCTTCAATTTCTATTCCGCTACATTGTGTAATTTAACAGAAGTGGGATGTAGTAGTTGGAGATTTTTGGTACAAAAAAACATCCAAGAGAGACTATAATTATGAATTGCTACATAAGAGTCCACAAATATTTGTGTACTCTCAACTAGTAAGAGCTATTAAGTTCCAGATGCAACCTGTGCCACAATGAAAGAAGGGTAAGAGTGTCTTCAAATTGGATTTAGACATGCATGAGAACAGCTTGGGGTGTCTTGGAGTGGTATTGGATGAGGACGACTGAGATAGTACTAAGAAAATGTAGTCTCATTACAAGGAAACAATATTCCACTTGTCCTAGAAAATGGAAAATGTGTTTGAGACTATGTTTCTTTTTAGTATATCTCAAACAACCATTGTGCTGATTTTATTAAATTGTTTTTGTAAATCCCAAACAGTAAATTTCATGCTTGTTTCTAGTATATCCAACAACCACTATGCTAGTTTCCCATAACGAATCCACACATCCACAAATCCATTCATCTTGTAATAATAGAACAAAACCACTGCATTGGTGGCTGTTAATATCCTAGTGCAACCAACCATTGCGATGGCAATCACTTACCTTGTACTACTATCGTGCTATCCCTACACTATTGTCCTATTATCCTAAAATTTGTTGCATAATGCTATACTAAAACAGTCCCCTTTAGGTTGGCTATTGTTAACCGTCAGATTTCAACACCGAGCTACTTAAAACATTTAAGTACTAACATGGAAGTAGGTCGACACAAAATCAGGTATTACAAGCACCATGAGAAAGTCCACAAGTCCAAGAAATGTCTACAAGATTTTTACTTTTTCAAAATACAATGACATCTTGCAGCTCAAGGAAATTCCAAACTTCCAACTATCTTATCAGCCTCTCTATAGCAAGCATCTCCCAGCTCTTTAGGCTAGTCTAATACACAATGGTAGCCCTCTTCACAGACTAGGATTACACATTGCTTGCTTGACTTTGCCGACTTGTACACCCTTAGTAACTCCTCCTTTCAATGGGGGTCCTCTTCATCCTGGTCTTTACGCTTTATACATCTTTGCGCCTCCATCATGTCCTACCAAAAGAAAGCTACATCATGAGCTTGACAAGTACCTTAAAGGAGCAAGAAAAACAATAGCTAGGGAGATTAATATTCACTATCTATTCCAACTCCAAATAATACACCCACCACCAAGCATGTCCTCCTTGTAGCTATTTTCCTTCTTCTTCTCCGAGTTTGTTTATGAGAGGAGGTCATCCAACATCATTTTTTGATAGGACATTTAAGAATTCCAAGGTCTTTTGGGTATGCCATAGATTCGCAATAGGTGGATCGATGTACAGACTTTTGGGGCTAGATTTCATAATGGGATTTTAGTTGTGTCTGCACTACACTTAAATAGGGAGAGAGTTCATTGAGCCCGACCTTCTCATTCTTCAATCTCATGTTAGTTTTCTAATCAAAATCTTTCATCTCACATTAGTTGTCTAATCGAAATCTTTCGTCTTACATTAGTTGACTAATCAAAATCTTTCATCTTACATTAGTTGACTAGAACTCTTTCACTATCACATTAGTGATCTAATCAAAATCTTTCATCTCACATTAGTTGTCAAATCAAAATCTTTCATCTCACATTATGGTCCTTGGCATGTCAAAGGACACTATCTAGTCACATAGCTAAGAAAACATTGTTCAAATAAACTCTAGAGAAGATTAACAATTCAATAAATTACATATAGATTACATATATTACATCTCAAAGACTCCTTTCCTTTAGATTACATCTCAAGGACTCCTTTCCTTCAAGGGTCTAGTTCCACATTGCTTTGAGTAGGTCACTTTGTTGAGCTCCCTTATTGCAGGCTCGGCCCTTATTGCTCCTTTCCTTGCTCCTTTCCAAAATGGGGCTGGTTCCTTCCTTCAGGGGCCCGGCCCCTCCCTTCATGCTGCTTCCTCTTTCCTTGATTTGATCTTCCTGTTTGTAGGCTTGGCCCTTCTTGCTCCTTTCTTGAAGGGGGCTGGTTCCTCCCTTCAGGCTCCTTTTCCTCGCTCGATCTTAGCCTTCTTCAATTTGTTCTTCAATTTGAGCTCCTTGTCTTTTGTATATTTTGCCCAAATGGCAAATTGAGCTACATCATCTACTTTCTCATCATAGGTAACTATAGCATGCAAGCACATTTGATTTGTCCATGACTTGGGAAATGGCAAATGGCATTCTCTAGATAGTGATTTTGTACATGCACAAACACCCCAAAGCAAAAAATGTGCATAGGGTGGTAGCATGCTGGCCATCGGATCATGTTGTCATGTATGATGGGGGTATGGTAGACCATGCATTTCGGACATTGCTGCATAGTAGGATAGGCATCCGATTTAACTATTGTGATCGTCAATACCACAGTCTTGCTCTATACATGATGAAGTTGCTTCTTGATTTCTTCCTCCTTCATCCTAAGGCCTCCCTCATCCTAAGGTTGTGTATGTTCGCCTTTATCTCCTCCACTATTTGCTCACATTGTGCAACAGCTTCATCTAAATCCCTTAGCATCTGTTGAAGCTACTTAAATTGCTCAAAAATATCAACATGGGCCGTTTCCAAGACTTCCACTATAGTTTGGAAATCTCTTAGGACAACGGACTACTTTTCATAATTGTCGAAAGCCACAAAAAGCTCAGGCATGGCCCTATCATAATCTTGTGTTGCAGGGTCTTGTAGATTACTCTTTGGACTTCCAATAGTGTTTTGAAAAAACAATCCTCATCGTGTGGCTACTACAACTTTCTCCACCATGGCTGCTCTCTACATCCTTCCTAGCCTGGAGAGTTGCCTCATTGTCTTCTCCACCCCGGCTACTCTCTGCCCCATCCTTCCTTGCCTTGAAGCTCTCTCAGTTCCTGCATCACCTTTCTGGTTTCTGCATTCTCCCTTTTCAGCTCCTCCATCATCTGGTATTTTTCAATGTTCAACGAACCTGTTCTACATGTTGCAGAGCTGTTTGTAAAGACCCTCCTTTTTGGCTCTCTGGTCTTCAAGCTCCTTTCGCATCATTGCTATCTCCTTGTCCGCGATGTCCCCATCACTTCTCACTTTGTTCAGCCTATCTTGGAGCTCCTTCATGTGCTTCTCTGCTTCTCTTCTATGCCTTTCCATGTCGATCATTTTTATAGCGGCCTCAACTTGTGCCTCCTCTACCTTGGCTTTTGCACCTTCCTTGAGAATTTTCTCAAGTTGCACTACCTTTGCTGCATCGGTGGCTTTCTCTTGTAGAAAATTCACCTTGTGAGACATCTACTTATCGTATTGATGACAATTGGGATTTGCCATCCATGCAATTCTTCAGGTTGGTTAACACACTCTTGGAGATTGCCCTTGAGAAAGATACTTCACGTCCTTTTATTTGCTCTCTACTGCTTGAACCTACCAGAACTTCAAGGTTCCTCTCGTATTAGGAAAGACGTGAATGGTCTTCTTCAGCACATCTTGGAGGTCGGTTGGCAAGCTAGAAAGCTTGGCTCCACCACCATCTTTACTAATTTGAGCGTTGGGGTATTCATCTAGAATATCCTGTCTCTTCCACTACTCAAAAAAGTGTGCTTGCAAACTACATCTAGAAATTCCTAGAGCATTTTCAATCACACTTTCAGTAATCATAATCTTCTGACCTTGACAGAGTAGTTGCCCCTCCTTCACATTCACCTCCTGTACCAACCTGTTGAAGTTTTTGAGAGCATCAAAATTGGGCTTTGGAAGAGCAAGAGAGGAGCTCCCATATGTCACAATTTCAAGATCAGGGGAGGAGAGGCTCTCGCACTGTGTTGCAGAGGGGGAGGAAAGATTGTGTGAGGACCTATCAGACTATGTAGGGTCCATTATGAGAGGGGATAGAAGTTGTAGGAAGAGTGCAAGGGAGATAGAAATGGTCGAGAGGGATAAAAGATGAAACAATTAAGGAAATGGAATAGTGGATGCTTGAGTTTGTAGTCCGATTGCAAGGGAGAAAGAAATGGTCGAGCGGGATAGAAGATGAAACAATGAAGAAATGGAATAGTGGAGGCTTGAGTTTGTAGTCTGATTGCAAGTCTGATTGCAAGGGAGAACGAAATGGTTGAGAGGGATAGAAGACAAAATAGTTAAGGGGATGGAATAGCAGAGGCTTAAGTTTGTAGCCCGATTACACTATCAAGGTGAAAGCCACCAGGATGGTTGGCCCAAATTTTGATTAATTCAGGGCGGAAGTACTAACTTGCATGGTAATGAGTGATTAGAGGTGGTGGCATCTAAGATTCCCATTCATGTCTATAGTGGCAGCTAAGACCCACCGGACTGGTAGTTAATTAGCAGCCACCACAGTGACCCACAATTACTCACCTTCCAATTACCACCATTGGGCTTGCATGCATGATTACTATGAGTGCAGTAAACTACCAGTCACCGGGCTTGCATGCTCAGGAAGTACTAGAGTGCACGGTAATGAGGGATTAGAGGTAATAAGGATTTATGATTTACATTTGTGGGAATTACTGCTCGGGTTGTGGTGGCTCTCATCAGTCACGTTTGTCATGGCTACGATTCCACTGAGCTAGCAATTAAAATTACTAGCCATTGCTCACCCACCACCGGGCTTAAGTAGGCATGATCACTATGAGTGCACTAAAAATTACTAGTCACTGGGCTCACATACTTGAGAATAGAGTACTAGAGTGCATGGTAATGAGTGATTAGAGGTGATTAGGCTTCATGATTTACGTTTGTGGGAATTACTTCCCAGTGGTGGTGGCTGTCATCAGCCATGTCTATCATGGCTACGATTCCACTGGGTTGGCAGTTAAAATTATCAACCACCACTCACCCACCACTAGGCTTAAGCATGCATGATCACTACTAGGAGTGCAATAAAAATTACCAGTCTCATCGGGCTCGCATGCTCAGTAGAGTACTAGAGTGCATGGCAATGAGTGATTATAGCCACGTTTGTCATGGCTATGTTTCCAATGGGTTGGCAATTAAAATTACCGGCCACTGTAGTGGCCTGCTCACCCACCACCGGGCTTAAGCATGCATGATCACTACTAGGAGTGTAGTAAAAATTACCAGTAGGGTACTAGAGTGCATGGTAATGAGTGATTAGAGGTGATTAGGCTCCATGATTTACTTTTGTGGGAATTACTAGTTGGTGGTGGTGGCTATCATCAGCCACGTCTATCATGGCTACCATTCCACCAGGCTGGCAGTTAAAATTACCAGCCACCACTGGGCTTAAGCATGCATGATCACTACGAGTGCAGTAAACAATTACTAGTCTCACCGGGATCACATGCTCAATAGAGAACTAGAGTGCATAGTAATGAGTGATTAGAGCTTCATAATTTACCTTTGTGGGAATTACTGCTGGTGGCGATGCCTCTCATCAACCATGTCTGTCGTGGCTAAGATTCCACCGGGATGGCAATTAATTACTAGCCACAGGAGTCGCTGCTCACCCACCACATGGCTTTCGCTTCATGATTACCAACCCATTTGGGGTGGAGCCTAAGATTCCATCACAGTGGCTTGCAATTAATATGGATGGAACCCCAGGCTCCAGACACCACCACGGTGGCTCAAACAAGTTTTATAATATATAAGATCCGTGGCATTGGCATTTTACTATGTTGCTCTCATCTGCCCCTACTCTGCTACTTTGCTCCACATGCTTTGCTACTTTGCTCCACACCCCTCCTCAAGCTCTTTTCTGCCCCTGCTCTATGTTTCTCCATGCTCCCTCCTTCAACTCTCATCACTCATCTGCTTCCCTATTCATCTGCTGCTCACCCACTCATCTTCATATAAGGTGATTGCGTTGCACTCACTTGGAATAGAAATGCTGGCACTAGTGGAGACCCTTCATTCCCACAGTCAATTCCCCCCACATCTACATGTCACCACCTTAGATGACATGCTCACAGAGGGCCTCTTTATGGATGTGTTATATGGGTTCCCCCTAGACGTTGATGAAGGCCTCAGTATTTTCATAGTAGAGTACTCTCTATTTGTTGGGGGGGGGGCGTAATCTGAGTCCTGGCAATGTGCATGCTCTTTGACCTCTCCATCGTATCCTCCTTTGGCTCCCAAAAAATTTTAATGCAACAAGCTAGACTGGCAGAAATGTTGAGTTGTACAAATTCCCTCTTGCTCAGATGCTCCTCAGACGAGGCTTTCAACAATGGTGGCTAGATGAAATCTTTTGGCCTCTAAGGCTCTCAATGATCTTTTGGCTCACTGGATGTAATGTTTTGGTCTCTAAGGCTCTCAGCAATTGCTGAGTTTTTATTACATTTATGTAATCTCTTTTTGTTCAATTTGAGGCTCTTGGTATGCACTGTTGTTAGCTTTTATATCTGAATGGTTATGGTCACTAGCTGTAATCTTTTGGCCTTTAAGGATCTTAGCAATTGCCAAGTTTTAAGAAATGTAAGATCCTCTATTTAATTTTTTCTCCGTATAAGTTGTTAATTTTTATGTAACCTGTGATGTATATTGTAATCCCTTTTGCTCAATTTTCACTCGATAAATTGTACTTTTTTCCTCATTTACGTTTATTGCAAAAAAGACTAAAATACCGTTAAAGCAGGACTATAATTTCCTTGTTTTATGACCAAAATAGCGCTAAAATAACTCCAACAACCCACCGTTGTTGCATGGAGATACATCTAGAAAAATACAATTAGACTTTCATAAAATGCAATTGAGGATATGGACCTTGAGGGGTCACCTCTAGGGGCAAGGGCCATATCGACATGCATTATACAATATCTAGGATGCCATTGGACAGAAATGGCATGTTGATATGGCCCTTGCCCCTAGAGGGGACCCCTCAAGGGCCATATTGTCAATTGCATTTTGCTTGGTTGCACAACAGAATACATTTTCCTTGGTACATAAATATATAACTCCAAGAACTAGTGCGGTGGCTATCATAGATATCCTTCTATTTGCCAGTGCACTGGTCATCATAGACCTCCCCCTATAATATGTAAAAATAGGTAATGGAGCTTTAACTCCAAGAACCAGTGCAGTGGTCTCTCCAAGACAACCTTGAATTTTGGGCGATGACAAGTCATCAGTGTTGAGGTGATGCTTAGAATGATAGATTGCATTTCATTATTATGCCAAAAACTAGTGCAATGGTCTCTCCAAGTTGCATGGGCAAAGATGTGATAAAAGGCTACACAATGACAGGTGGTCAAGCTAGAGATTGCACTGCGGCGGTGTTCAGAATGATACATTGTCTCACATTATTATGCCAAGAACCAATGCGGTGGCCTCTCCAAGCCAACCTTCAATTTTAATGATCTGCATGTGTGTGGTGCCAAGTGTGAGGTGGTAAAGCTGCTGGCAAAAGGCTACACGATGATAAGTGGGCATGTAGCTTAGGCTAGAGATTGCGCTACGGGAAGCAGTGCAAAGATGCCATGTGTCAAGCTATGTGGTGTTCAAAATAAATAGATTACATCTCACTATTACGCTAGTGCACCATCATGACGTCAAAAAAATTTCTAGCAAGAGCGCGGGTCCGTGAAAAATTCAAATATTCACCCAAGAGTGCATCATGTCACGGCCCCAAAATGGTCTTGCAAATAGTTTTGTGATTGGCTACACCCAAGCAAACATTGATCCATACCTAACTAGATTAGACATTCCTAACGTTTAGTGCTAGCTATTCTTTTTTGTACTTGAAGCCATTGGCTTGGCTTCATGCTATATGTAGGCAATCTCGGCTAGTGCCTTCTTGTTAAGCAAAGATCTCTTATTGGCAAGGATAATGGTAATCTTTGAATTTGCCCATTTTGTCACAGTGAACTCAACACTGGATGGATTGGGATACCTGAAGCATATAGCATTAATGGTATCATCAACCAGACCTTTTTTCTGCTCTTTAAATTGAATAAAGCAATCTCTGTACTTGTTATGAACTATAGAATGCATGAAGGCCATGATGTCCTTCCCCCGTGCATCCATCAAGATGCCGCCATCTTAGTGATATCATAGAAGATCGTACCATCACCCTCTTGCATGTCTACATCTGAATCCTCCCCGCTCCCAGTGCTTCCCCCAAAGCACTGTGCCATGCATCCTCCTATGCTAGAGCTCTCCCTGCCATATCATGAGACGAGCTACTACAATGGGCACATGCCTCTAGAGAAGGGGCTCCCGATTGCACATTGGTGGCTCTGCAATCTAGAAGGGTCTCCAGACGGTAGGGAAGAAGGGACTCTTGATGATCGAGAAGAAGGCTGGTGGCTCTGCCGCCTGCTAGGCTATCTCGACTCCACCAGAGTAATCTAAGGTGGTGTGGGTGAGGGGTGGTTTGGAGTTTGTACTCTCGACTCATGAGGGGTGTTCTGAGTGCTGGTCATGTATGTATATAACTCCTGTGGAGTGGGAGGGTGCCCAAAATGTTATATATAACTGCTGTAATAAGGCATCTCGAGGGTCAGGTGCGGAACTTGAAGAGCTTCCTGGCCACATGATGAACTGTTGAAAAGAAGACAAGAAGATTAGAAGAGAAGAGAAGAAGGGTTGAAGATAGGAAGAGTAGAGAAGAGAAGAGAAGAAAGAAAGAAGAGAAGAGAAGAGAAGAGAAGAAAGAAAGAAGTAAGAGGGGTGTTTTCCATCACGCATGCCCTCTTTCCATATGCATATATAAAAGTGTTATGCCAATTTCCCAATTTCCCTCATGCAATTCCGTGATTTCCATCATGCATGCTCTCTTTCTTTATCCCAGGTCCTCATGCTATAGTCCAAATTCCCTCATGCAATCCCTTATTTCCATCATGCATGCAATCCCTTATTTCCTCATGAATGCTTAAGGCATTGAAAATTTGACTTAAACATGCATGCAAGGGAAAGGACAAGGGAAGGATCAAGAAAGAGAAGAGAAAGAGAAGGAAGAATGGAAGGAGAGTAGAGAAGAGAAGAGAGGAAAGAAAGAAGAGGGGTGTTTTCCATCATGCATGCCCTCTTTCCATATGCATATATAAAAGAGTTATGCCAATTTCCCTCATGCAATCCCGTGATTTCCATCATGCATGCCCTCTATCTTTATCCCGCCCTCATGTTGCAGTCCAATTTCCCTCATGCAATCCCTTATTTCCATCATGCATGCAATCCCTTACTTCCTCACGAATGCTTAAGGCATTGTAAATTTGACTTAAACATGCATGCAAGGGAAAGGAGAAGAGAAGGATCAAGAAAGAGAAGAGAAAGAGAAGGAAGAATGGAAGGAGAAGGGAGATGGGAGAATGGTAGGAGAAGGGAGAAGGGAGAAGGGGAAGGAGAAGGAGAAGGAGAAGGAGAAGGAGAAGAAGGATAGAACTGTAAAACTGTAGAACTGTCATAGCGCATCTATAGACATGACTAACAGCGCATCTATAGGCATGGCTGCACAGTTCAAATTATAGTTAGATGCACTCCGATAGACGAATCTCAACAAAATATGACAATGACAGAATGACAGTCTCCAAAAAGAACAAAAGTACCCAAAAAAAATTCTTTCTTGCATGCGACAAAGGACAAATCTGAAGAGAACAACTTTCTACACATACAAGAAGCATCATAGATTGAGAGAGAAGAGCAACTGACAAGAGACTTACCTTGGATAGATGTATGAAAAGCTTCTTCTCTTTCTTCTCAAAAGCTTCTTCTCCCTCTTGCCTTATGGCTTCCTTCTTCACCCTCTTCTCTTGTATGCTTAGAGTTGAGTACAAGAGAAATGCACATTCACTCAAGATTCTGTTTATGAGTCCAAGCTAATCTATCTTGGAACCTAATTGACTTGAGGTACATGTCATGAGCATTCTCTTCATCATGTTTCCACATAGGTTTCATCCACCTTAGAGTGCTCCATAGATCCTGAGGAACACATATTTTGTTGGGAAGCCCCCAACTTCAGGTAAGTGAAGTACATCTCATTTTGTTACATGTCCATTGTTGTAGTTGTTATATCATATAGAGTGTACTCATAAGCCATATTGTGCACTTGTGTCATTTCTGTGATGACTTTTGAGTTATTTATGAACGTGCATGAAGTCACAGAAGATGAAGGTGTAGAGGGCCCACATGCTGAGGTTTCACAGGCTGCAATGCAAGGTGCTACGCTGGAAGATCTCACCTTTTCGAGCATCCTAGTGCATGACACAATGATCGAGTATCAGCGGGTGACGAGGGAGAATGAGCGCCTGCAAGCTGAAGTCAATCACCTACATGCCATTCTCTAACAAGATGGCCAAAGGCAAGACCTCGAAAATGCCTACAAGGAGCAATGCCACATTGCCACTTCATATGCTCAACAATCACGAGATGCGCAAGTCGCTCTCCAACACATTGAAGATGGCGGCCGTGTTCACAACTTGAGTCCAAATTTTGTGGGCTTGGCAACCAGAAAACCATCCACTCTTCCATCACGTATCACTTTTGTGGATAATGGGCCTTTATGTCCACATGCAAGGCAGTTTTGATGTGGACAATGCATGACTTCCCAAGCTATGGAGAGTGTTCAGGTAAGCATTGAACTTTTAATTATGACTAGGGAATTGATGTGGCACCCTAAACCCACCTTGCTTATGAAATTGTGTCTATTGTTTAGGTCTCACTACATCGGGTTACCATGCATGTCTTGTTTGTGGTCCTTCGCTAGTTGCTTCACGGCTAGAGGACTTGAATGAGGTCATCTATGAGAATCACCATCGATTTCTCCCACCTGATCATCCTAGATATGTCAACCCTTGGGATGAAGTCCCCCCATAGTCACTCACTGCAGGAGATTGGAAGACAATTTGGGACCTTCCCACAATGACTCCTCCACTTGGCATGAGCTGGTAAGGGCTTGTAACTATTGTGTGCTATTATGAATGGAAATAATTATTGGACGCTAACACCATCTTTTGTTTAGGTACTCGATCTTTTATCGACAACCATATTGGTCCCACCTCAAGATCAATCACCTGCTTGATCCCATGCATATCTACAAGAATGTGGCATCTACCATTTGGGCACATTTAAATAGGACACGAGATTCCTTGAGCATAAGGGAGGATCTACACAACATAGGGACAATGCATGAAGCTTGGCCACAAGAGAGGCCAAATGGGCATGTCTTTTTACCCCGTGCACCATGGAAGTTATCAAAGCTAGAGATGGTGGTGTGAAGCATGCTATCACTACAATTCATACTCCCACTGTGGATGCATGAGGTGTTTGAAGGGGGCCTTCACAAAGATTAAGAAAAGAGGGGTAGAGCAATTATACGGCTTGAAATGTCATGATTGGCACAAGATGCTCCAAGTAACTATGACTTGGCATAATCTCTTTTTCCTTCCAAATTTGTGAGTGTGGAAGCAACTAATCAACCATCGCTCATGTGTTCAATTCATACTACATACTAGCATTTCTCATAGTGCATCGAAGGGCATGAAGGATTGTATTTACAAGATGGGCAAGCTTGTGAGGTGCTTCACACCATACAAAATGTGAAGCATATCAATGCGTGATGCAAGGTTTTCATATTGCTAATATGATTTTTTCTTTCTAGATATGTGAGCTCAAAGGAAATGGATCCCACCATGCTTGAGGATGCTCAAGTTATGTCACTAGAGGTGGTTTGTTTAGTGGAGGAGACCTTTCCATGTTCTATTCTCACAAGCCAACTACATCTTGTAGTGCATTTGGTTGATGAGATTGCTATATGCGACATTGTACATGCATGTTGGTTGTTCTTCCTCGATCTCTTCATGAAGACCTTGAAGGATTTTGTGAGGCAAAATTCAAGGTCCGAAGGTACAATGGCCGAGGGTTGGTTGGTACAAGAGTAACTTGTATATATTTCTTAGTTTCTTATTGATGTGGATAGCTCTCTCCCACGACTATGGAGAGATGAAGAAGACCTGAGGATTACATGTATTGTGTCTCAAGGGAAAGGACGGAGCAAAGTAATGGATCAAGAGTTGTTTGATAATCTAAACCTCTAGTGCATGCTTAATAGAAGGCTTTAAAGAGGGAAGGGAAAAGGTTTAAGAATTTCAACAATGCATTGACCATGGACGTGATGATGATAGTGATACAAGAGAGG